>NC_084462.1:46035178-46336678 GCF_027409185.1 Cynocephalus volans
CAAAATCCTAGCACACTGAATCCAACAGCACATTTAAAAAAAAAAAATTCACCATGTTTTTATCCCAGTGGGATTTATCCCAGAGTTGCAAGTATGCTTCAACATACACAAGTAAATAAATGGATACATCACATAAAGAGAATGAAAGAAAAAAGTGATAATTTCATAGACACAGAAAAAGCATTTGATAAAATTCAATACCTCTTCATGATAAAAGCAGTTAAAAAATTAGGTATAGATGGAATGTACCTTAACACAATAAATGCCATATATGACCAACCCACAGATAATATCATACAAATATTGGAAGGAAGAAAAATTGGATACTTTTTCTGTAAAATCTGGATCAAGACAAAGATGCCCATTTTCCCCACTATTATTTAACATTGTACTGGAAGTTCTAGCCAAAGCAATAAGGCAAGAGAAAGCAACGAAGGACATCAAAATTAGAAGGGAAGAAGTCAAACTATCCCTATTTACAGATGACATGATCATATACATAGAAAACCCTATAGAAGCCACCAGAAAATACCTAGAACAAATAAATGCAATCAGTATAGTGGCAGGATACAAAGTCAGCACACAAAAATCAATAGTCTTCCTATACACATTAATAATGCAATAACTGAAGAAGAAATCATTAGAGAAATCCCATTCACAATAGCTACAAGCAAAATGAAATACCTAGGTGTAAATTTAGCCAAGGAAGAAAAAGGTCTATAAAATTAAAACTATAAAACAATGTACAAAAAATTTGAGGAGGACACAAATAAAAAGAAAGACACCCCATGTTCATGGGTTGGAATAATTAACATCATCCAAATTTTCATATGACCCAAAGCAATGTGCAGATTCAATGCAATTCCTATGAAAGTACAACTGATATTCTTCACAGAAATGGAAAAAAACTATCTTAAAATTGGTGTGGAACCACATAATACCCCACATAGCTAAAGCAATTTTGAACAAAAAGAATCACGTTGGAAGCATCACACTTCCACACTTCAAATTATACTCTAAAATTATAAGTAACCAAAATAGCATGCTACTGGCATAAAAATGACGTCTAGACAAATGGAACAGAATAGAAAGCTCAGAAATAAATCCATGTACTTAAAGCCAACTGATCTTTGACAAAGGTGCCAAAATATACAGTGGGAAAGTATAGCCTCTTCAACAAATGGTGCAGAGAAAACTGGATATCCACATCCAGAACATTGAAACTAGACTCTTATCTCTCACCACACACAAAAATCAACTCAAAATGGATTGAAGACCTACATTTAAGACCTGAACTTATGAAACTACTAGAAGAAAACATAGAGGAAACACTATACAAAATGGAAATGAGAAGCGCTTTTTCGAGCTAGACTACAAAGGCACAGGCAACTAAAGCAAAAATACACAAAAGGAACTACATCAAACTAAAAAGCTTCTGCACAGCAAGGAACACTATAGCAAAGTGGAAGGACAACCTACAGAATGGGAGAAAGTGTTTGTAAAGTACACATCAGACAAGGGGTTAATATCCAAAATACATAAGAAACTCAAACAACTCAACAGCCAAAAAAAGCAACAAAAAACTAAAAAACAAAACCCAAAACAATTTAAAAATGAGCAAAAGATCAGAATGGACATTACTAAAAAGAAGATATACAAATGGCCAACAGCCACATGAAAAATGCTCAACATCACTAATCATCAGGGAAATGTAAATTAAAACCGCAATGAGATATCATCTCCACTCCATTTAGAATGGCTATTATCAAGACAGAAAATACCAAATGCTGGCAAGGAAGTGGAGAAAAAAGAATTCTTCTCCATTTGTTAGTGGAGAAAAAGAATTCTTCTAAATTTGTTGGTAGTGATGTAAATTGATGCAGCCATTGTGCAAAATAGTATGGAGGTTCCTCAGAAAACTAAAAATAGATCTACCCTATGACTCAGCCACCCCACTACTGGTTATATACCCAAAGGAGATGAAATCCACATACTGAAAGACACCTGTACTTTTATGTTCAATGCAGCACTACTCACAATAGTCAAGAGATAAATTCAACCTCAATGCTCATCGATGTACAAACAGATTTAAATAACTATGGTATATGTACACAATGGAATATTATTCAATTATTAAAAAATGGTACCCTATCATTTGCAATAACATGAATGGAACTGGAAACCATCATGTTAAAAGAAGTAAACCAGCACAGAAAGACAAATGCCACATGACCTCACTCATACGTGGAATCTTTAAAAAAAAATTTAAAAAGAGTTATTCTCATAAAAGTGGAGAATAGACCAGGAGGGAAGGGAAGGGGTTGGGGGGGGGGATGGGAGGACAAGTGGTGCACTAATGGGTAGAACATTGTGCTATCTACCGTTCAGTGAATCATTAACCGGTATATGCATGCATTGAAACAACCTGTACCCACAAATATGTACAAGTAAATGTTATATATAAAAAATTAAATTAAAAAGACTGAATTTCTGTAAGCTTTAGTTTACTATAAGTTTTTGAAATTCCTAAATCAAATCAGAAACAGCTCTTTTCCAGAAATAATTCCTAATTTTCTTATTCTTCAATTATTACCAGAATGTGAGAGACTTAATTTTCTCAAAAACATGGTTACTTCAGGTTGATATTTCTACCTTTAACTCTGATAAAAAAACAAAATACTTCAGGTCCTAACTTTACCTACTTATTTTACAGGTTTGGAGCTTCAATAGCAAAGCATTCTTACTGTTTATTCAAGGCTTTTTTCATGTAATTTTAATGATGGGAAAAAATTATCCAATGTCATTTTAAAAAATATGAACAGATGTTAGTTGTTTCTTTTTTTTTAAAAAAAAAGGAGGTAAAGTGCAGATATCAAATAGTTGCTTAAAAACTTGTAGGAGCATTACTGTCCTATAAAATTCAGATTGCTAATGTAACTGATATAGAACATAACATATCAATCAAGTAAAAAACAATATTATTTAAACAGAATTGCTGTAGCAAGGAGTTGACTTTGTCAGTATAGAATCTCTATTAATTATCATGTCCTTAAACAGTTGAATCTTGATTCCTATACCTCTGAAGGACATTATCCCCATATTTCTGAGATGAACTTCAATAATCAAATTAGTTAAAATTAAAACTAGCAAAATAGTTGTGATTCTTTATTATATTTATTAACATATATTTATGTGTTTCGACACATATTTACCAACAACCTTATCTCTTTTATGCAAGTCTGTAGCCAAAAGGGAAAACAGAAAGTGCACAGAAGGTCAAGAAAAGCTACTTTCTACATGGGAAATGATAGAGCATGTTGGGGATTGTTGAAGAAAAAGGGAGACAGACTGACCATTCCGAAACTTAGCACATTATATGAGCTCAATAAATTGATCTGTTTAAGAAATCAGTTAATACACACCTTAATGAAAGAGTCCTATTAGATGAACTGAGGCACACATGTTCTAGAAAATGTGGAGAGATGTGAAAGAAATAAATTCGGAAGATTGGGCTCCATCATTGCCTGTCAATTTGGTAACAGGTATATTCATTAAGATCTCTGGTCCTCAGATAAACTCACCTGTTCACTATTTCTATGCCAGCCCCAATCAGATTGGCTTCACTTTAAATTCAAGTTCAAATGTCAGTCATCGCTGCATGGCAATTCTATGATTTCCTGGTGAACTCATTTTTCTGCTGTGAAATTATTATTCTGTCTTCTCAAATCTCTGTAGCCCTCTGCACTTTGCACCATGCACTGGGTAGAAAGAAACTGTCATCACCGTCACTCAGTCCTACAATCAGTCCTCCCTGCATGTGTATCCATCTTCTTTCCTCTGACAGTACAGATGTGTTCTGTTTATTCTTCTAACTTCTTCCTATGATCTTTTTAATTGCTGAACTCTGCTTCTCCCCTTTCACTTATGGATGGTCAGTCAGTCTCCCCTTTTTTTTTCAATAATCCCATCAAAACCAAAACATGCTCTATCATTTCCCATGTAGAAAGTAGCTTTTCGTGGCCACCTGTGCAGTTTCTGTTTTCCCTTTGTGCTACAGACTTGTATGTGTATCTGCACATGTGCCATCTCCACATGAGTGTCTCAGAAACCTCATGATTAATATGCACACAAACAGAACCCTCACCATTCATCCAACATCTCGGTCACCTCCCTCCTCCCATCTTCACCATATGTGCCATAAGCACCCCACCATTCAAACATTTATTAAATCCAGAAGTCTGGGAATCACTCTTAATTCCTCCCTCCCCATCTTCCTGGCTTTCTATCCAATAGAAATTGTTTGTTACACTTTCCTCTGTGTAACCGAGACAGAGAACAGAGAAAGAAAGAATTCGCTCAAAATACAATCAGTGAGGCCTGGAGGGACTGCCACCCATCAGGGGAGCAGCCCCGATCCAAAATCAGCCTTTCTTTTTATTGACAAGACAAGGAAGTTTTACTAGGAAAATCAGTGGATTCAATCATCAAAGTAGGACATAAGGACACGGGCAGTGTTACAAAAGTTGTCTATGGCTTAAGTATAGCTTAACAATGGAAACTAGTAACATCAGAAAATTAAAGTGACATTTCAAAGTGCAATTAGTCAAGGGCTAAATTGGTCAAACTGGCTCATTAAATAAAGTACGACCTCTCCTTAAACAAAAGTTACACTCTTATGATAAAATCTAAATACAATTATCTCTAAAGTTTTCCCCAACAGACAGTTTGCCCCTGGCAAACATTTTTTCCACAATGTTCCCATCAGCAATTCTTAACTCTTAACAGAACCAGTATGACAACTACTTGTCATCTCTAAAATAATTAAAGTATACAGTCCCGTACCTAACCAATGATTAAGAGTTGATTAGATGGGCTTTGGCCACACTATCTATGGGCTGTGGCCCCCTGTCCGAGGGCTTTTGCCCCATACATGCATTTACCTAAAAACCTTATTCTAAAATCAAATGAAAATCACTATTTCTAACCCACTAAAACTCCCCCCTTATTATCACTATAAAAATCGGAAGTGATGAGGGAGTCAGAGTCAAAGGTGTCCTGATGAAGAACAGTCAGCATTACTTCAGCTTGATGAGTCCGTTGGACCATGCAACATAACAGTTTAATCACTATAAGAAAACATAAGATACATAGGACACCAATTCCAGCAATAATCCAAATTCTTATATTTAAACCAGAAAACCACTGGGTAGGATTAAGCCAATAGGCCAAATCATTTAAATGATTAATAGTAATCTTTTGAGCTTCTTCTTGAAGCTGTGTCATTTGTTGTTGAAGTTTGGTTATTAAGTTTTGAATATCTCCATGTAAATTAGAATGAAAAGCTCCATGTAAAAGTTTTTGCATGTCTTTCCATGCAGTGGAGGAATTAAAAGGAATAGAAGTTATACACATGGAGCGATATCCTGTATCACAATTAAGCTGGCTTCGTGTCCAGAGAGCTTGTTGGTCTTCACCAATCCAGGTTACAGCTGCCTCTGAGGCATCTAATCTTTGTAAGATTTCTTGGTCAATTTTAGTTTGAGACAGAAATTCAGAAGCTACATTTTGAAAATAATCATTTACTGTTTGTGCTGTTTGAATAGAATGACTTAAGGCCATGACTGCAGTAGCTGTGGTAGCAGCCACAGCCATCACTGCTATTATAGAAGCTATTAGAATGCCCAAGAATCTTTAACGCACACTTTCTCTAGAGCAGAGGTTACTTGCTCTAGGGCAGAATTTCCCATCCATTGTCCTGTAAGGTTTACAAGTAGCCAAGCTTCTGCTCTTTGTTTTAGTATGAAAATATAAGATATTTTAAGAGTAGTAACATTAAGATAAGTAATGCAGGGAGTAAACCAAGTAGAATTTGCTGTGAGAGTGATATTAAATTCAGAATTAAAGGAGAAAGAGAAGTTTGTAGATAACATAGCAAATATGTAAGGACAAGAGGTACAAATCATAACTGAATCAATATTATCCTGTGTCATCCATTTTAATTTAAAGTTTGTCATTTGTCTAATTATGTGAGAGAAAAACGGGATGGCAAGACACCAAATTGTTCTTTTAAGGGGACAGTAATAAGAATTATATTTTAATCTCAAAATGGGACCAGCCAAACCAGGATTCCAGTTATAAGGGGATAAATTCCAAGTGGTGTTGGAATGAAATATTAATAAATTTTGTGGTCCCCAATTTTCCAATGTAATATCATTAAGTAATGTGTTTTCAGTAATTGTACAGAACAGCGAGAGATCCAGTTTAAATCTCTGTCTGCCGTCTTCTATGGAAATCCAGAGATGGGAACAGACAGGAATATTAGGCTTAGAGTGATCTTTTCAATTATGAAAAACTCCTGGAACTCCAGCAGTTGAAATTAACAATTGATGTTTTAATGATAAAAGTTGGTTTGGATTTTTTATTGTATAATCCCATACACCATTGAAGACAGAAAGGAACACATAAATTATTATTTGTCCAGCTGGGTGTAATACAGACGGGTAAATTGTCAGTGAGGAAGTACGAATCATGAGCAAGTGTATGCCATCCTGCATTGTATCCTAAATTAGAGCAGGATTGTCCACATTCTTCAAGAAGGCCTGAGGGAGGGAGCCAGATGCCTCCAGTGTGAGCACTATCATTAGTTGAGAGAGGAAGCTCATGATCCTCCCAGGTAAGCAGATCAAAAACAGGAGGGTTCAGTACATGCGTCCAATAAACAGGAGTACTTACAGTTGAGGAGAAAAGCATAGGGAAAGTTAACAAGACTAATGTTACCTTCTATCCTTTTGAGTTAATGGTTATGAGAGAAAGGATGGCCAGAAATAAGTTTTCCAGCATTAGAGGAATGCCCGTTCTTTGAATTGTAGCTTCTGCTTGACTAATGAGACCTTTTAATCCATCCCACGTTGGTTTGGAGCTAGTTGTTGTTGTTGTCATTACTGGCGGGTTCATGTAGGTTGGAGGGAAGTTGGTTGTCGGCATCATCATCATTGGTGTTCTGCTGCATGCCATTTCTGGAGGCATGCGCTGAGGTGAGAGGGTGAGGTGTTGAAACTCTGGGATCGGATTGGGTCCTTCATTGGATCTGGGTTCCACATGATAAGGTTTGACAGCTTTAGAGGGAATCCACACCGGTCCTGTGGGAGACAAAATGGTAACTTTGCTTTAAAAGCTTTTTGTCTTCACTGTGCCAACCTGATCTATGGCTTTTGCTTTTTCTTTTAAATAAATAAAACGGGGGAGATGTGGAATATACTATAAAGCATATGTACCTCACAGAGCCTGGCTTTCTAAAGTCTTGCAGTTTCAAATATTGACCTTGTGGAGGACTGGAAATTTTCCTCAGGCTATAAGTCTCTGGTGTAAGATAAAGAATTGTGGCACGGCAGGTTGCTGGTTCAAAGACAGACTAGTTACTGATTGTTATGTAAAGATACTGGGAAATTGCTATAAGAAGGAATGTTCGCTAAGATCAAGCTTGTGTTGAAAGGACAACTTAATTGTCTACTGGAATGTCATCTGACTTGTTTCACTGAAAGTTACCAGCCTATATTGTTAAACTATAACCCCACCTTTGTTATCTTCCTGTAACTTCCTGGTCTGGAAAATAAATGCATGAAGAGAACCCCAATTTGGCTTAATTTCCCAAGGAAGGGCTGCCTCTCACTGGAGGGTGCCTGGGAAGTTAACCTCTTCAGGGCCTCTCACTGCTCAGAAGAGATGGGCTTTGGGTAATCCTTTGCATCTCTGTCACCCAGGGGACATGGGGTGACAAATCCGTGGGGGGCAAAGGAACACAAAGCAATAATTCTTGATCTCCCAAAATACATCTTGTATCCTTATATTTCTCTCCAAGTTTATTGACACTTCCTTAACTCAAATTACTCTTTTCTATGAGCTACTAAATTACTCTTCTAACAGGTTTCACTACTTTCCAGATTACCCTCTGTCATTCATTCACTAAGCAGATACTGAAAGTCAACAATATAAGACACTTTAAGGGGTTTTAGATGATTCATGAAAAAAAAAAAACAGACAAAAATCTCTATCCTCATGGATCTTACATTCTAGTGGGAGTATACTGACAATAAAAAATTAACATAATAAAGAATCATGTTATAGGGAAGTAAATCCTCTGGCAAATAATAATAATATAAAAAGGTAGAGAAGAGTGATGAGAGATTGAAAGGACCAAGTAAGAGTATATGGGAGTGTCACAGTTTTAAATATAGTGGTCAGGGTTGGCCTAGTTGGAAAAGTGGAATTTAATCAAAAGCTTGAGGAGGCAAAGAAGCAGGAACAGTAAGGAGGCCACAGGCTGGAGCAGAGCAAGTGAAGGGAGAATAGTCAAAAATAAAAGCAGAGAAAGTGAAAGGGATGGGGAGAGCCATTATACCAGTCCTGGACTGTCATTTTAATCTGTGGCTTTTAAAATGAAAGGTTTCTAGTACAGGAGTGCAATGATCTTACATGATTAGAATGTTCACTGTGACCATTGTTTTGAGAACAGACTTTAAGAAAGAGACTTCAATAAAAACATTAGAAGAAGTAAACCAAACATGATACTGGCTAATACTGGAATGAGATCAATGGGAAATGGAGAGAATTCACTGGCTTCTGATGATATTTGGAAGGTAGAACCGACAGGATTTCCTGACAATTGGGATATGAATTAAGACAAAGAGACAAGTTAATTATGACTCCAAAAATGTTGGCCTGAGCAATGGGAAAGGTACAGTTGCCACCAACAGAGACAGGGAGGACCAAGGGTGGAACAGTTTCAGGCAGAAGATAAAAAGTTTGATTCCATTTTTAACATAGCAGGAATTACATTACTTCCTACTTAAATTTCATTATGTCAAAATAAAATCTTGACCCCTTCTCACAGCTCAAATGCCCCTTGTGATTTACTCTTTGCCTCTTATGTCACACAGTTTAGGATGAAAAATTACTAGTCATGTAATAGCATAAATGAATACATATGCATAAACTATTCAGAGATCTATATTTTTACATTAGGATAAAAATGTGGGGTGATGTGCAAACCTAACAGGGGAATCTAATTCAATTTGGGTGAGTCAGGCAAGATTTCTAAAGGAAATGAGATTTGATCTGAGATCTAAATAGTAAATAGCGGCTATCTAGGCAAAGAGTAGGGAAGGACCTTCCCAGGCAGGAGAAACAGCTTGTGCAAACATCATGAGGTGGGAAAGGGACATACAGTTGAAGGATTGAAAGTAGACCTATTTAACTACAGAATAGGGATGGTGATAAGGCCGGATCAACAGGGCCTCGTAGGCTGGTTAAGGCTTTATGGATTTATCCAGAGTTAAGGGAAACCTTCAAAGGGATTTTAACAGGGCAGTGACCTGAGGAGATTTGAATTTTGACAGGAGTTTTCATATAGTAACACATCTAATCCTCGCAACAGTTTGAGGGGTGTGCTGAAGAAACTGAGGCACAGTGAGGTGAAGGAACATGCAACATGCAACAGTCCCACAGCTAGCAAGTTGTAGATCCAGAATTGAAACCAGGCCATCTGGTTCCAGAGACTGTCTTTTGAACATGGTGAGTATAACAAAAATGCAGGCATCTAAGTCAGGAGGTCCTGATGGCTCTTAGATCATTGGGAATGAGGTTTAGGAAGAGGCCATATATAAGCTTAGATTTGGGAGTCACCAATATACAGATGGAAATTGAAGTCACTTTAGAATGTGCCAATATCTAGAGTGAACGTATAAAGGAATATGAGAAACAGTTCCAGGACAGAGACATGAGGGATGCCACAATTTGGTGATATGCCAGCAAAGGTGGTGGAGAAGATTGGTCAGAGTGAATGAGAAACACTGGAGAGGACAGGGTCACAGTCTAAGGAGAGCAAATGTCACACATTTTCATAATCTTGAGTGCTTCTGAGAGGTAATGTAAAATGAGATAAAAAATACCCTTTGGATTTGATGACATGGAGCATAGTTAAGTGTTCTTGGTAAGAGTGTTTTGATGGAAGGGAGAGGGTTGAGGCTTGAGTAAAATGTTTCTTTAAAACAAGTTCTCAAAATGAGGTGATTTTGAACTTAACGATGGCCCCCATCTGAAGCAGCTAACAGTTTTAGAACAAGGTATGGTATCCAGGATGCTAATTCTGAGCCATGTGGCCAAAGGTGACCTTAGTTTGGCTAAATCTTAGTTAGAAAAATCCTATATTTCTCACATCAATAAAAGTGAAATTATGTTCATTTTTCTATCAGCACTACCCATCAGTATGCTGCCTTCCCTTACCTGAAAGTTGCAAATGGAACATGGCTTAGGGGGCTCCTGGGCAAATGAGAAAGGCAGGTGGTGAGGCGTCCCTCAGTCCTGTGAAGAAGGAAGAGTTTGGAAAGCTTTATTTTCTAGCTTATATAATCTATTCTTCAAAACAGCATATCTGAAGTCAATGGAATAATACACATTAATCTAGCAAGGCACCATGATCTAATAGGTGGGCCTTCTTCCAGAACAGGTGTACTTTTGAAAATATGTATTTAACTTAAACACTTTTATTTAGTTGGTTTTTTTCTTAAAATATTTTTGAGCTCAACATTATTTTCAGTCCAGTCTGAAGTATTTCTCAAATACCCTTTGTCAAACTAGTACAAAATATCAAACAAAATACAAAGAAAAGTTGTATTTTAAGTGGTTGTGTTTTTCTATTTATCTTAAAAAAAAAAACCCAAAATGCTAATTTAAAGGCACTTTTAAACTTATTTAAATTAAAATTTTTTCAGACAGACATCTGATCAAATCAAATCAACGTATGTCTACAGGCTCTTTAAAGATACAAATGTTATTGGCTACAACAGAAGGTAAGAATTAAGAATAAAAGTCATATTTACCAAAATGACTTTCATTAAAGAACTTCTTTGAAAACAACTTGTGTAATGCTTTCCAAAATTTTTTGTACTTTTCCAATTTGGGTAGGACCAGGTCTAGTGTAGCAATGGTGGTCTCCACAGGGGTATGTGGTAGTTGTTGGTTGTGTTTTTGCTTTTACTTATTTGATGTTTATTTTTTGTTTTCTTGTTTGCTGGAATTCGTTTTTTGCATTAAACTCATTTATTTCTAGAAAAATCTAGCAAGTCAAATTGGAAGTGGCAAAATGATTTCTAGGAAAAATGAGGGCACACATCACCATCCCTAAGAGTTAAACTTCAAAGATTAAAGATTTCACAAACCTTAGTATGACTGTGTTAATCTCCTAGTAGCAGAAAAGTAACTGTTTAGATTGTTTGACAACAAATTTATCTTCAGTTCCCTTTGAATATATATATTAATTTGGAATGTAATCTCCCATAAGTACCTGGTCCATTATCTTTGGGAATGAACAGACGCTTACTCCATATCAGCCTCCAAGTTCAGCTGGTCTTTTCAGCATCAGTGATTGCAATGATACTCTTACTGTTTGGGGATTTTAAATAACAGGACAATCAGGACGCATTCCTTTTCATCTTTGCCTCCCATAATTTTCTTTGGTAGAGGTCTTAACAAAAATGCTTGATTTTTTTCTTCCCCAATTATAAGTCTTCAAAGGAGATAAAATGAGACTCAGAGCCTGGGTTTCCTAGCAAATGCTTCTATGTCCACAGCTCCTCTGGCTTTTGAAGTCCCCTCAGCTTACCTCTTGATGCTGCCACCCTCTTAATAGCAGCATTAGCTATTTCAGCTCCATTTTCTGACAGTCTCATGGAGAGAGTGGGGGGAAAACCTTTCATGTAGGACTTTGCTACTTCGCTTCCATGCTTGAAAGATGAAAATAATTTTGACTTATCTGGTCCCAGTACATACACGTAACTTTAGTCTCTTTGCTTCGCTAAGCCATATTGACTCTCACTGGGTCTTTATTTATTCCACATTAATTAATGGAGATTAGAACACTACACAACTAATTTAAAAGAAAGTTACTCAAGGATGCTTCTATTCTATGCAATGGAGACATAAGACCCAGAATAAACTCCTAATATATTAAATAACAACCTCTTTCTATTTCTAGTCAGAAATAGAAAATGAATGGGAGAAAAATGTGTTAAGATTATTTCTTCTCATTGCTGGAGAGAAAAAAAGTAAAATATATTGTATATTTATTTGTTTTAAAAATTAGAAGAAGAATAAATGTACAATAAAATCAACTCTTTAGTGGAAAATGTTTTTAATGTCTGTAAGTTTAGTTGAATGAATGAAGTCAAACTGTACATGAAGTCATTTTTCTCCAACATCTGATAGTGCCAAAGCTCTGGATGAGTACTTTCTCCTTAAGAACAGGGCAAACCAGAAACATAGGCAGATTCTCATTCTTGATGAAACAAAAGTTGGTAAACTTGCTTATAGTATTTTTGGTTTGGATCTATGGACTTAGGTATGAATGTTGAGAATGAACTATGTTTAGGCAGGTGCTTTGACATATATGTACTGAACACTGACTTATTCCATAAAGCTATTGGACCTTCAAATCCTTCAAAAGCATTTTCTGACTTTCACATTTAAATGTACTTTGGATTTTTTTGGCAGGGGGTATGCAGGAAACTAAAAAAGCTTAAGGGGGAGAATAATTTATGTTTGCTCTTTTTATTGTATAGAAGAAAAATAAGTACAGCTCACCAAAGTTCTAAAAACAAAAAATATTAGAAGGCTTGTGCTTGGGATGAAAGTGAAATATTTTATATAGTTAGGTTACTTGGGTGCGTTTTTTAATAGACTAAGGTTTCTGTACACTGTTTCTGGTGAAAGTATGGTTTTAAAGTGTGCTCTTCAATCACACTTTGCACTCGTTCTTTGGGAGTTAATTAATATGTGTATATTGAAAATGTGTTATTGTTTCAATGGTTGTGGCTGAAGCTTCAGAACAAGGTGGCTGAGTAGTAGAGGCAGAAAAATAAATGGTTTGTAGCTGGTGCATGATGATCTGGCCTTCTTGTTGCTGTCCTATTCATGGTATTATTTGAAACTTTATATATAACCTAGACAACTTATTATGAGGCTACTATAGGCAAGATCCCATCCTGTGGTAGATGAAGTTTTCTCTGAAGGTTGTCAGAAAACTCAATATTAATCTACTGGAACTTGATGCATAGATCTTAGGTTTAAGGAAAGCATTTCCTACCGTTTCTGAAAGTTGGGAACGGAGGGCTGTATTCAGAGGCACCAAGATTCTCAGAACTCTCCTGCTGGTGGTGGGAAATTGCTCTGGCACTGCTGGTAGAATATTTTTAGGCTATCCTCTATCTTTTGATGTTTTTGTCCTATCCTAGGAAGAAGTTTGGCATATAGACAGCCTGCTGACCACTCATCAGCATAGACAGAAGAGTCACCAGTGGAGCCCAGAGAAAGAGGTGAGTGAGCACAGGTCTGTGACCCACTGGCCCAGCCAACAGGGGGAACTATGCTGTCATACATGGTAGCACACCTGGAGGTGGGAGGTACATGTGCAGAGCACAGGACTGCCTTGATCGTGGGAGAGACACATGTGGAACCCTCTGAAAGTACAGAAACCTAAGATACCCAAACAGAGTAAGGAAGAAAATACCCGACCACCACTAACCAATTCCCCAACTGGGGGAAGCAAGGTCCAAGGAAGAGCTTCTGCCTATAGGAAAGAGGAAAATGAAAACCCACTGAGGGTCACCCATTCAAACTGAGGAGCACCAGTATATACTAGTGCATTCATCAGGGTCATGGAGAGCTACCTGGGGTACCAACAGGACCACTCAAACAGCAACAAGGAGTCCAGAATGTGAGAGCTTGCTTATGTCTTGGACAAATCAACATATTTTCAACAACCTCAGCAAGGAATCACTAAGAGTTCCAGTGCCTAGGCCATGGAGGCACTCACACACAATTCCAATACTGAATACAGCCAAAGTACCTACACAGAGACTACACTTCTGCTTTCTAGCTGGAACCAATACCAAAACACCCACTAAAAGGTCAATATAAAACATGTATAAAGGAGGAAGTCTCTCTCCTCAAAGCCTACTCCTGAGTGATAGAAGAAGCAACTGCTCTACCAGATGACTAGACATCAATGCAGAGATGCTAGAAATAACAAACAAACAAACAAACAAAAAACCCTACAAAATATGACACCACCAAAGGAATATAATAATTCTCAAGTACCAGACCCTGTATAGAAGGAAGTCCTTGAAATGACAGAAAAGGAATTCAGAGCAACCATCTTAAGGAAACTCAATAAGGTACAAGAAGACTCAGTTAGACAACACAACAAAATGAGAAAAAGTATCCAGGATCTGAAGGAGGAAATGTACAAAAAGATCAATGCCTTAAAAAAGAATATAGCAGAGCTCCTGGAGCTGAAGGATTCATTTGATGAAATAAAAAACACAACCAAGAGCTTAAGCCATAGGTTAGAGCAAGCAGAAGAAAGAATTTCTGATCTTAAAGATGTTCTTTCAAAACAACCCAGGTGGACGAAAAAAGAAAAGGAAAAAAGAATTTTGAAAAATGAAGAAAATCTAAGTGTGCTAGCAGACAACCTGAAGCACACAAACATCTGCATCATGGGTGTTCCAGAAGGGGAGGAGAAAGGAAAAAGCTTTGAAAGCCTATTCAGTGTAATAATAGTGGAAAACTTCTCAGGTATAGGGGAGACATGGACTTTTAGACCCAAGAGGCTCAAACATCCCCAAGCAGCTTCAATCCTAAAAGTTCCTCTCTGAGACACATTATAGTCAAACTGGCAAATCTCAAAGTCAAAGAGAGGGTCTTAAAAACAGTAGAAATCACTTCCCTGCTTTACTCTTCTCCACAGCATTTAGCACCATCTGTTCTAGTCAGGTTAGGCTACATTATGCCTCAATAACAAACAACTCCAAATCTTGATGGCTTAAAAACAACAAAATTATACTTTTTTGCTCAATCACATGTTTATCAAATATGACTGGGGCCTCTTTTCTGTGTAGTCCCTCAGGACCCAGGATCCACTTGTCAATTGCTTCTGTGAAGGAGGGAAGGCATAGAGCCAGAAAGTCTTGCATCAGTGTATTAGTCCGTTTCTGTTGCTTATAACAAAATACCTGAAACTGGTTGATTTATAAGAAAACAAAATTTATTGCTTATAGTTTCTGTGGCTGGGAAGTCCAAAGTCCCAGGAACACATCTGATGAGGGTCTTGGTGGTGACTTCAGTGACACAGGGTATCACACTGTGAAATGGCTGAGCAGAAAGAGCAGAGAGCACTAACCTCATGCACTTGCCTTTTAAAGCCCTCAGAACTACACCCCTGACCACCATTTTTAATCCATTCACTACTGCAAGCTCCTACAATCTAATCACTGTTCCAAGGCTCCACCTTTCAATTACCATAATAGGATTTCTCACCCTCTTTACAGTCACAGTGGGGGCTAAGTTTCTAATACATAAAATAGGGGACACAATTAAGCTTCAGTGAGTTTGGGGGGACATAATTAAATCCACTACAGCTTAGAAGTGACCTATGTCCATTTTGTGCATAATTTACTGGCGAGAATTAATTACATGATTATGACTAATTTCAAGGAGATGGAGACATTCATTTCTTTCAAGTGCCCAGAATAAAAAGGGAATCAGATACGAAGAAGCAGCAGTGATATCTGCTCCATCATCTAACATACCATATGTCTTACTTATTATTTCTCTCTATCTTTTCTTGCTAGAATGTAAGCTCAATGAAAGCATGGATTTTTGTTTGTTCTGTTCACTATATTTTCTTTTCCAGCTTGTAGAAGAGAGCTTGGCCTATTCTATATGCTCAATAAATATGTATTGAATGAAAAAAAAAAAAACAATAGAAAAAAGTGTTAAGTCACCCATAAAAGAGTCTCCACCAGACTAACAGGAGACTTCTTAGCAGAACCCCTAAATGTCAGAAAAGAATGGGATGATTTATTCAAAATACTAAAAGAAAAATATTGCCATCCAAGAATACTATACCAAGCAAGGCTATCCTCCAGAAATGAAGGAGAAATAGTGTATTTCCCAGACAAATAAAACCTGTGAGAGTTCACCACCACACAGCCAGCCCTACAAGAAATCCTCAAGGTAGTACTATATCTAGAATCTGAAAAACAATAATCACTACCATAAATACATAAAACAGAACAAAACCCATTAGTAGAAAAAAAATGCAAATAAGAATGAGAAAGAAACCTTATGTAATCACCTCAAGAAACCAAAAATCACAGAAGACAAACTATATAAGGGGATGAACAGAACAAAAGATATTTAAAACATCCAAATCAAAATCAATAAAATGCCATAAAAAGACAATACTTTTTTGTAATAACCCAAAATGTAAATGGATTAAATACCCAACTCAAAAGACAGACTGATTGATTGGATTAAAAAGCTAAGCCCCACAATATGCTGTCTTCCAGAGACTCACCTCACCTGTAAAGTCACACGCAAACTAGTAGTGAAGGTACAGAAAAAGATATTCTATACAAATAGACGCCAAAAAAGAGAAGGACTAACTATTGTTTTATCAGATAAAATAGACTTGAAGCCAAAAACCATAAAAAGAGATCAAGAAAGCCAGTACGTAATGATAAAGGGATATATCCAGCAACAAGACATAATAATCATAAATATATATGTAACCAACAAAAGAGCACCCAGATATATAAAGCAAACACTATTAGACTTTAAAAAGTAATAGAACCCAATACAATAATTGTTGGGGACTTGAACACCTCTCTCTAAGCACTGGACATATCAGCTAGGCAGCAAATCAACAGAGAAACACAGAATTTAAATCACACTTTAGACCAACTGGACCTGGCAAATATCTAGAGAACATTTCATCCAAAAACTATAGAATATATATCCTTTTCATCAGGACATAGAACATTCTCCAGGATAGACCACATGTTAGGTCACAAATCAAGAATCAGCTAATTAAAAAAATTAAAATCATTTCAAGTATCTTTTCAGACCACAACAGATTAAAACTAGAAACCAATAACAAAAAAAATTCTGTGAATTATAGAATACAAGGAAATTAAGCAACATGCCCCTGAATGATCTATGGGTCAACGAAGAAATTAAACAAGAAATAAAAAAAAAAAATCTTGAGATTAATGAAAACAGACACATCATACCAAACCTGTGGAATAGTGCAAAAGCAGTACTAACAAGGAATTTGTTGGAATAAATGCATATATCAAAAGAAGAAAGATTTCAAATAAACAGCCTAATACTATACCTCAAAGAACTAGAAAAATAAGAACAATCCAATCCTAAAATTAGCAGATGGAAAGAAATAATTACAACCAGAGCAGAAATAAATGAAATTGAGACCCAAACAATAAAAAAAAAAAAAAAAGATCAAGGAAACAAAAAGTTGTTTTTTTGAGAAGAGAAACAAAATAGATAAACCATTAGCTGGGCTATCTGAAAAAAGAATAGAGAAGATAACAAAAATCCAAAATGAAAAAGGAGACATTACAACTGATACCACAGAAATACAAAGAATCATTAGAGATTATTGTAAACAAGTATACTCCAACAAATTTGAAAGCCAGGAGAAACTGGATAAATTTCTGGATACATGCCAACTACCAACACTGAACCAAGAAGACATGGAAAACTTGAACAGACCAATAACAAGTAACAAGATAGAAACAGTAAACAACATTCTTCCAAAAAAAAAAAAAAAAATCCCAGGATTATACGGCTTTACTGCTGAATTCTACCAAACCTTTAAAGAGGAATTGATACCAGTTCTCTTCAAACTCTTCCAAAAAATTGAAACAGAGGCCATTCTCCCAAACTCATTCTATGAGGCCAGCATCACCTTGATACCAAAACCAGACAGAGATACAACAAAAAAAGAAAATATGTCTGCCAATATCTCTGATGAACATATTTGCAAAAATCTTCAACAAAATATTAGCAAACAATACAGAAACACATCAAAAATATTACACACCATGATCAAGTGGGATTCATCCTGGGGATGCAAGGATGGTTCAACATATGCAAGTCAACAAATGGGATACACCACAAAAATAAAATCAAGGACAAAAAACATATGATTATCTCAATAGATGTAGAAAAAGCATTTGACAAAATTCAATGTCCCTTCATGGTAAACACTCTCATCAAATTAGGTACAAAAGAAAAGTATCTCAACACAGTAAAAGCCATATATGACCAACCCACCATCATTATAATCCTTAAAGTTTTCAATTTTTCCCTTAAGAGCAGGGACAAGACAAGTATGCCCATTCTCACCACTCCAATTCAACACAGTATTGGAGGTACTCACCAGAGAATCAGGCAAGAGAAATAAAGGGCATCCAGATTGGAAAAGACAAAGTAAATTGTCCCTGTTTGCAGATGACATGATCCTATATATATAGAAAAGCCTAAATGTTTTAAAAGTCTTAGAGCTGGTAAATGGGTTCAGTAAACTTGCAGGATATAAAATCAACATGCAAAATTTAGTACAGTTTTTATACTCCAACAATGAACTAGCAGAAAAAGAAATCAAGAAAGGTAACCATTTACAATATTTACCGAAAAACAAAATACCTGGGAATGAAGTTAACCAAGGTGGTGAAAGATCTCTGTAATAAGAACTAAAATCACTGTTGAAAGAAATTAAAGAGGACACAAAAACATGGAAAGATATTCCAGGCTCTTGGATTAGAAGAATTAACATTGTGAAAGTGCCCATACTACCCAAACTGAACTACAAATTCAATGCAATCCCTGTCAAAATACCAATGACATTCTTCACAAAAATAGAAAAAAACCTTAATATTCGTATGGAACAATAAAAGACCTGAATAACCAAAGCAATCCTGAGCAAAAAATAAAATAAAATAAAATAAAGCCAAAGGGATAACACTACCTGACTTCGTATTATACTACAAAGCTACAATAACCAAAACAGCATGGTACTTACATAAAAACAGAAAAGTGGACCAATGGACCAGAACAGAGAACCCAGAAATCAACCGACAACCCTACAGCCAAATGGTCTTTAACAAAGGCAACAAAGAACATACATTGGTGAAAAGACTGTCTCTTCAATAAATGGTGCTGGGAAAACCGGGCATTCATATGGAGAAGAATGAAACTAGACCTGTACATCTTGCCATTTACCAAAATCAATTCAAACTGGATTAAATACTTAAATATAAGACCTGAAACTATAAAACGCCTAAAAGAAAACATAGGAGAAACAACACTTCAGGAAGTAGGACTGGGCAAAGACTTTATGAATATGACCCCCAAAGCACAGGCAACAAAAGGAAAAGGAAGCAAGTGGGATTATGTCAAACAAAAACACTTCTGCACAGCAAAAGAAGCAATTAACAGAGTAAAAAGACAACCTACACACTGGGAGAAAATATTTGCAAATGATGCATCTGACAAAAGAATACTATCCAGGATATACAAAGTACTCAAACAGTTTAACAATTAATCAAATAATTGGATTAAATAATGGGCAAAGGAGCTGAACAGTCATTTCTCAAAGGAGGATATATGAATGGTTAATAAACACATGATGAACATTGGGGAACAGGTATACCTTCGACTTGATGATTTCCATTCCTCTGGGTATATTCCCAACAGTGGGATGGCTGGGTCGTATGGTAGATCTATTTGCAATTGTTTAAGGAACCTCCATACCATTTTCCATAGAGGCTGCACCATTTTGCAGTCCCACCAACAATGTATGAGAGTTCCTTTTTCTCCGCAGCCTCGCCAGCATTTATCGTTCATAGTCTTTTGGATTTTAGCCATCCTGACTGGGGTTAGATGGTATCTCAATGTGGTTTTGATTTGCATTTCCCGGATGCAGAGTGATGTTGAGCATTTTTTCATATGTCTGTTGGCCATTTGGATATCTTCCTTAGAGAAATGCCTACTTAGCTCTTTTGCCCATTTTTTAATTGGGTTGCTTGTTTTCTTCTTGTAAAGTTGTTTGAGTTCCTTATATATTCTGGATATTAATCCTTTGTCAGATGTATATTTTGCAAATATTTTCTCCCACTCTGTTGGTTGTCTTTTAACTCTGTTAATTGTTTCTTTTGCTGTGCAGAAGCTTTTTAGTTTGATATAATCCCATTTGTTTATTTTTCCTTTGGTTGCCCGTGGTTTTGGGGTCGTATTCATGAAGTCTGTGCCCAGTCCTATTTCCTGAAGTGTTTCCCCTATGTTTTCTTTAAGAAGTTTTATTGTCTCAGGGTGTATATTTAAATCCTTAATCCATTTTGAGTTGATTTTAGTATACGGTGAGAGGTATGGATCTAGTTTCATTCTCCTGCATATGGATATCCAGTTATCCCAGCACCACTTGCTGAAGAGGCAGTCCCTTCCCCAGTGAATAGGCTTGGTGCCTTTGTCAAAGATCAGATGGCAGTAAGTGTGTGGGTTGATTTCTGGATTCTCTATTCTATTCCATTGGTCAGTGTGTCTGTTTTTATGCCAGTACCATACTGTTTTGGTTATTATAGCTTTGTAGTATAGCTTAAAGTCAGGTAGTGTTATGCCTCCAGCTTTATTTTTTTTTGCTGAGCATTGCTTTGGCTATTCGTGGTCTTTTATTGTTCCATATAAATGTCTGAATAGTTTTTTCCATTTCTGAGAAAAATGTCTTTGGAATTTTGATGGGGATTGCATTGAATTTGTATATCACTTTGGGTAGTATGGACATTTTCACTATGTTGATTCTTCCAATCCAAGAGCATGGAATATCTTTCCATCTTCTTGTATCCTCTCTAATTTCTCTCAGCAGTGGTTTGTAGTTCTCATTATAGAGATTTTTCACCTCCTTGGTTAACTCAATTCCTAAGTATTTTATTTTTTTGGTGGCTATTGTAAATGGGCAGGCTTTCTTGATTTCTCCTTCTGCATGTTCACTATTGGAGAAAAGAAATGCTACTGATTTTTGTGTGTTGATTTTGTATCCTGCTACTGTGCTGAAATCATTTATCAATTCCAACAGTTTTTTTGTAGAGGTTTTAGGCTGTTCGATATATAGGATCATGTCATCTGCAAACATGTGACTTCATCTTTTCCAATCTGGATGCCCTTTATTTCCTTCTCTTCTCTGATTGCTCTGGCTAGTACTTCCAACACTATGTTGAATAGGAGTGGTGAGAGTGGGCATCCTTGTCTAGTGCCTGTTCTTAAAGGAAAAGCTTTCAGCTTTTCCCCATTCAGGATGATATTGGCAGTGGGTTTGGCATATATGGCTTTAATTATGTTGAGATACTTTCCCTCTATACCTAACTATAGCCAAGAGTTGGAACCAGCCCAAATGCCCATCATCAGATGAGTGGATACGGAAAATGTGGTACATCTACACAATGGAATACTACTCAGCTATAAAAACAAATGAAATACTGCCATTTGCAACAACATGGATGGACCTTGAGAGAATTATATTAAGTGAAACAAGTCAGGCACAGAAAGAGAAATACCACATGTTCTTACTTATTGGTGGGAGCTAAAAATTAATATATAAATTCACACACACACATACACACACACACACACAAACCGGGGGGGGGGGAAGAAGATATAACAACCACAATTATTTGAAGTTGATACAACAAGCAAACAGAAAGGACATTGTTGGGGGGGAGGGGGGGAGGAAGAAGGGAGGGAGGTTTTGGTGATGGGGAGCAATAATCAGCTACAATGTATATCGACAAAATAAAATTTAAAAAAAAAAAAATAAAATAAATAAATAAACACATGAAAAAATGCTCAACATCACTATCATCTGGGAAATGCAAACCAAAACCACACTGCTTATCATCTCACCCCAGTTAGACTAGCTTTTATCAAAAAGACAGAATAACCAATGCTGGCAAAGATGAAGAGAAAGGGGAACCCTCCTACATTGCTCTTAGGACAGTAAATTGGTGCAAACACTGTGGAAAACAGTATGTAGTTTCCTCAAACAAATACACATAGAACTACCATATGATCCAGCAATTCCACTGCTGGGTATACATCCAAAGGAATGGAAATCATCATGTTGAAGGGATACCTGCATTCCCATGTTTTTTGCTGCTCTATTTACAACAGCCAAGAGTAAGAGTTAGAACCAACCTGACTGTCCATTGCTGGATCACTGGATAAGGAATACATGGTATATCTACTCAATGAAATGCTACTCTGCCATAAAAAAGAATGAAATACTGACATTCACATCAACAAAGGAACTTAGAAAGAATCATATTAAGTGAAATAAGCCAGGCACAGAAAGAGAAATACCATGTCTTCACTCATAAGTGGGAGTTAAAAAATAAATAAATAAATAAATAAGAAACATACAACCGTCACAATAACATATTGAATTTTCATAAGGAGAAAACAGAACTGAGGTTAGTGGAGGTGGGAGAGGGAGTGGGGACTAAGGGAGGAATTGGTAAAAGGCCACGAGAAACAATTATATTGCATAACGTTGAATATCCTAATTATCCTGATTTGAGCATCACATATTGTACACAGATGTTGATATTCAACTCTACATCCCACCGATATGTACAATCAAGTAAGTTTCAATAAATAAACAAACAAACAAATAGATAAATAAATAAATAAATAAAGATACAAGAAAAAGGAATTTTAAAAAGTTCTTAGTAAATCTGCTAAGTATATCTCCCTTCCTAAGAATTACCACTGGAGGTAAGTGAGTCAACAAAATTCTGACAACTCATTAATATCCCCATATATGGGGACCATCAAATTAAGGATATTCATTTAATTCTAGGGAAAAGCAAGGAATTATTCTAGTTATAGTAGAAGGCTCCCTTGCTTCCATAGGATGTTGGTGGAAGCTGAAGGGATTCACCCTGTACCCACAATCTGTGGTGATTTAGGGAATTGTTAGGAAATCTGCAGACATTCCGTTTACTAAATAGGTAACATCCAAAACAGGGTGGAGAGAATCCTGACAGAGGACATTAAACCGTCTCTTAAAGACTGGGTTGACCAAACTTTGACCTGTGGGCTGAGCACATGGATTAGTGAGTAAATTCGGTTGGAACACAGCTATGCCAATGTGTTTATGCATTGTTTCTGGCTGATTTCAGCAGAGTTAAATGGTAGCAACAGAGACTACAGGCTCACAAAATGTTAATAATTTACTATCTAGCTCTTTACAGAAAACGTTTATTCACACTTGTCTTGCAAGAAAGTGGGGAGTTTAAGTTTGCCAACAAAGAAAATCGCTTTTAAAGAAGATGGATAATGACAAGAAAACTTTACAAATTGCATCACAGAATATACAGAAAGCTTAAACAGAGACATCTACACTAAGAATGAATAAGACAGAGGGAAAATGGCATGGTGTCTGTGTCAGCAAATCACACTCACAAATAACGCATGCGCACACATACACGCACCTACATAAGCAAGAAAGAATCATAAAATCCAGTTTGGAAGAAAATATAGTTGGAGGAAAAACAGAAATAGGGCCTTATACCACAAAAATTATTAGAGTATGAAAAAAGGGAACAGTTCAAAGACATGGTGATAAACTAACCTAAATTGATGAACATAAATATTGCAGTGGCAAGGAAAAATTGGAGATTACAAAACAAAACACAACAAAGTAGCTCTCATCTTTATAGTACTAAGTAAATTAGAACCGGGAACAAAACAGATATGGCTAAAAAATCAAACCAAATTGTTGACATGGATAACAAGCTTGAGAATAAAGATAAATGCAGGGAAAAAAAAGGAAAGGAATTTAAAAACTGTGTAGAAAATAGAAAAAGGTGTTCTAACGTGGATATCGGTATTCCTAAAGCAGAGACCATAATGCATGATACAGAAATTTTCTTGAGATAAAGGAAGAAACAGTGCTGCCAACTGAATGAGTATAGCATATTCCAGGGAATGTTAACACAGAGTAACAGGTGTCTTATTTAAGTTATTAAACTGCCAGAATAAAGCAGTCTGTGGGTGTCCATGAAGAAAAAAACACATCATTTATAATGGGGAAAAAAAACTGAGCTGGTCTTCACTATGAGAACCTTCAATGGCAAAAGGTAATGGAATAATAGCTAACATGTGCTGAGGGAGATGAAATATAACTTGAGAATGTGATCCTCAATCAGCTTGTCCTTCACATATAAAAGTAACTGATAAATAGGCTAATTCATGGAAGAATTAACAGACTAAAAAATCTACAAGCCTTTCTTTGACCTTGCTGCCTCAACACACACTTATTCAAAACTTAATGGAATTTAATCTTTCCAAAGAAGAATGAAGAAGTCCTATAAAAAGATGAGGGCAGCACTAAATGCCTGAAAAGGGTATGAGGGTGTCTGTGTGCCATGAGGAAAATGAGACTGTGAAGATGTGAGCACATTTTGTACTCAGGTGATGTTGTTAGTTGATGGTCACCACATGTTCTCAAACATGTGAGAACTTAGGAACTAAGGAGCTACCCTTGCTAGGAAACTAAAAGAAAGTAAATAAATTCCTAGAGAACTAAAGAAAGAAAAAGATAATTATAATAACAGCAAGGACATTTAACCAGTTGGGAGCCAATAGAGAATAGAGATATGACTAAAAATAATAAACTCAGACATAGATTCGCCATAATAGCAATACTGGTAATAGTATTTGTGGCAATTATTGAAACAAATAGAGTAGAGTTGTAAAACAACAAAAAACATGATCAACCTTGAAAAAGAAAAAGAAATGTCATTGCAAGGGCATTAGATATAGAGGAAAGTATGCTAATTTCCCAATTTTTCATGGTTTGGGGTCAACAGAAATTGACTAACACTGATATGTTTTGTCTTAGACAAACAGAATGACAGCAGCTGCCACTGAGCCCCCGTGACGTGAGGCATCAGCAGAGCTGCAGAGTTCCTGGAACCCTCTGCATGGGCAGGACCCCAGGCCACCAGCCAGGTGATTCCCTGTCCCCTCCAAGAGAGGCTGCAGCTGTTGCCGAGCCCCCAGTACCCAAGGCAGCCATGGAGCCATGGAGTTCCTGGCACCGTCTGCATGTACAGAACCACCAGGCCACCAGCCAGGACGGTCCCCCCACTACCACCAAGAGAGGCCACAGTCACCGCCAAACACTCAGGACCCGAGGTAGCAACAGGTAGCTGAGCATCAACAAAACTCCCTGATATCGCTCCAGACACCAGGGTGGAAGAAATGGGCTGTGAAAGCCTTACCCACAATGACTAAACACCAACAAAGAGAGACAAGAAATATGAAAAACCAAGAAAGTACAACACCACCAAAGGAACACAACAACTCTCAAGTTCTAGATCCTAGAGAACAGGAAGTCCTTGAAATGACTGACAAGGAATTTCAAGTAACAATCCTAAGGAAACTAAATGAGATACAAGAAGACTCAGTTAGATAACACAAAGAAATGAAAAAAAAGTATACAGGACCTGAAAGAGGAAATGTACAAAGAAATCAATGCCCTGAAAAAGAATGTAGCAGAGCTTGTTGAGCTGAAGAATTCATTCAATGAAATAAAAAACACAACAGAGAGCTTAACCAGTAGGCTAGATCAAGCAGGAGAGAGAATATCTGACCTTGAAGATGACTTGTTAGAACTAATACAGGTGGACAGGAAAAAATAATAATTTAAAAACTTGAAGAAAATCTAAGACAGATAACATACAACCTCAAGCACTCCAATATCTGAATCATGTGTATTCCAGAGGGGTAGGAAAAAGGAAACGTCATTGAAAATATATTCAATGAAATAGTAGCAGAAAATTTCCCAGGTATAGGGAGAGATAGAGATATTCAGATTCAGGAAGCTCAAAGATCTCCCAACATATTCAACCCAAAAAGGTCCTCTCCAAGACATGTCATAGTCAAATTGGCAAAACTCAAAGACAAAGAGAGAATCTTAAAAGCCTCAAGAGAGAAGCATCAAGTCACTTATAAGGGAACCCCTATCAGACTAACATCAGAGTTTTCATCAGAAACCCTAAAAGTCAGAAGAGAATGGGATGATATATTCAAAATACTAAAAGACAAAAATTGCCAGCCAAGAATACTTTACCCAGCAAGGCTATCCTTCTGAAATGAAGGACAAATAATATATTTCCCAGACAAGCAAAAATTCACTACCTCACTGTGGGAATTCACCACCTCACAACCAGCCTTACAAGAAGTTCTCAAGGGAGTACTCGTTCTGGTACCTAAAAAACAATCATCAGTTCTATGAATACTCAAGATAGAACAAAACCCACCAGTGAAATATTTGTTAACCATAAAGAGATGGAAAAAAAAGTTTATCCACTTTTCAAAGAAACTAACAAACACAGAAGACAATCAGTAAATCAGAAAGTAAGGAACAAAAGATATTTAAAACATTCCAACAAAAATCAATATAATGCCAGAAGTAAATCAATATCTTTCAATAATAACTCTTACTGTAAAAGGTTTGAATTCCCCACTCAAAAGACACAGACTGACTGTTTGGATTAAAAAGATGGACCCAACAATATGTTGCCTTCAAGAGACCCACCTCACCTATAAAGGCACACATAGACTAAGAGTGAAAGGATGGAAAAACATATACCATGCAAAAAGATATACTATGCAAACAGAAATGAAAAGTGAGCTGGAGTAGCTATTCTTATATCAGATAAAATAGACTTTAAACCAAAAACCATAAAGAAAGATAAAAAGGCCACTATATAATGATAAAAGGATCTGTCCAAAAAGAAGACATAACTATCATAAATATTTATGCACCTAACTTCAGAGCAGCCAGTTTTATAAAGCAAGCACTAGTAGACCTAAAGAAAGTGATAGATACTGTACCACAATAGTTGGGGATCTGAACACCCTACTCTCCACATCTAGGCAAAAAGTCAACAGAGAAACACAAGACCTAAATAACACTTTAGACCAATTGGACTTGGCAGATATATACAGAACACTTCATCCAACAACATGAGAATATTCATTCTTCTCTTCAGCACATGGAACATTCTCCAGGATAGATCACATGTTAGGTCACAAACCAAGTCTCAACAAATTCAAAAAAGTTGGAATTATTCCTTGTATTTTTTCTGACCACAATGGATTAAAACTAGAAATCAATAAGGAATGAAACTCTGGAAATTATACAAACACACGTAAATTTAAAAATATTCTACTTAATGACATATGGGTCCAAGAAGAAATTAAATAGGAAATCAAAAAATTTATTGAAACTAATGAAAATAATGACACATCATATCAAAACCTGTGGGATACTGCAAAAGCAGTACTAAAGGGGAAATTTGTTGAACTAAATGCTTACCTCAGAAGAAGGGAAAGATGGCAAGTAAACAACCTAACACTTCATCTTAAAGAATTAGAAAAACAAGAACAATCCAAACCCAAAGTTAGTAGATGGAAAGAAATTATTAAGATCAGAGCAGAACTAAATGAAATAGAAACCCAAAAAATGATACAACAGATCAATGAATCAAAAAGTTGGCTTTTTGAAAAGACAAATAAAATTGACAAACCATTAGCAAGGCTAAGTAAATAAAGAAGAGAGAAGACACAAATAACAAAAATTAGAAATGAAAATGGTGATATTAAAATTGATACTTCAGAACTATAAGGAATCATTAGAGAAAACTATAAAAAACTAAATGTCAACAAATTTGAAAATCTGAAGGAAATGGATAAATTTTTGGACACATACAAACTACTGAAACTGAGGCAAGAAGATATAGAAAATCTGAACAGACCTAACTATCAAAGGGACTGAAGCTGTTATCAGCAGTCTCCCAACAAAGCAAAGCCCAGAACCAGATGGCTTCACTGAAGAATTCTACCAAACCTTTAAAGAAGAATTAATAGCAATTCTGTACAAACTATTCCAAAAATTGAATCGGAGACCACTCTCCTAAACTCATTCACATCACCCTAATACCAAAACCAGACAAAGATACAACAAAAAAACAAAACTACAGGGCAATTCCATTGATGCATATAGATGCCAAAATCCTCAAAAAATGCTAGCTAATGGAATACAGCAACACATACATAACCATGATCAAGTGGGATTCATCCCAGGGATGCAAGGTTAGTTCAACATATGCAAATTAATGCATGTGATACACCACATCAATAAAATCAAAGACAAAAATCATATGATCATCTCTATAGATGCTGAAAAAGTATTTGATAAAATTCAATATTCATTCATCATAAAGACTATCTATAAATTGGGTATGGAAAGAAAGTATCTCAACACAATTGAAGCCATATATGAAAAACCCACTGCCAATATCACCCTGAATGGAGAAAAATTGAAAGCCTTTCCCTTAAGAACAGGAACAAGACACTCTTGCCACTCCTATACAACATAGTGTTGGAAGTACTAGCCAGAGCAATCAGAGAAGAGAAGGAAATAAAGGACATTCAGATTGGAAAAGATGAGGTCAAACTGTTCCTGTTTGCAGATGACACAATCCTGTATATAGAACATCCTAAAGACTCTACAAAAAACTCTTAGAATTAATAAATGATTTCAGCAAAGTCACAGGATACAAAATCAACACAAAAATCAGTAGCATTTCTATATTCTAATAATGAACAGGCAGAAAAAGAAGTCAAGAAAGCTAGCCCATTTACAATAGCCACCAAAAAAAAAAAAATCCTAGGAATAAATTTAACCAAGGACGTGACAAATTTCTATTACAAGTAGTACAAACCATTGTTGAGAGAAATTAAAGAGGACACAAGAAGATGGAAAGATATCCCATGGTCTTTGACTGGAAGAATTAACATTGTGAAAAGGTCCACACTACCCAAAGTGATCTACAGATTCAATGCAATCCCCATCAAAGTTCCAATGACATTTTTCTCAGAATTGGTAAAAACATTCCTAACATTCATATGGAAGAAAAAAAGACTACAAATAGTCAAAGCAATCCTGAGCAAAAAAAATAAAGCTGGAGGTATAACACTACCTGACTTTAAACTATACTACATACTGAAAGTAACTGAAAAAGCGTAGTTCTGACATAAAAACAGATACATGGACCATGGGAACAGAGCAGAGAATCTAGAAATCAACCCATGCACTTACAACCATCTGATCTTTGACAAAGGCTCCAAGACCACACACTAGGGAAGAAACTGTCTCTTCAGTAAATGGTCCTGGGAAAATCAGACATTCATATGTAGGAGAATGAAACTAGACCCGTACATCTCACCATATACCAAAATCAACTCAAAATGGATTAAAGAATTAAATATATGTCCTGAAACAATAAAACTCCTTAAAGAACACATAGGGAAAATACTCCAGGAAGTAGGATTGGGTACAGACTTTATGAATGCTATCCCAAAAGCACAGGCAACCAAAGGAAAAAGAAACAAATGGGATTATTTCAAACTAAATAGCTTCTGCACAGCAAAAGAAACAATTAACAGAGCAAAAAGACATCCGACAGAGTAGGAGAAAATATTTTCAAAATATACATCAGGTAAATGATTAATAATCAAAATATACAAGGAACTCAAACAACTTAACAGTGAAAAAGCAAGTAACCCAATTAAAAAATGGGTAAAGGAGGTGAACAGGCATTTCTCAAAGGAAGATAGAAAAATGGACAAGAGACACATGAAAAATGCTCATCATCACTCAGCATTTGGGAAATGCAAATCAAAACCACTTTGAGATACTATCTTACTCCATTTAGGATGGCTAATACCCAAAAGACTGAGAATGACAAATGCTGGCAAGGATGTGGAGAGAAAGGAACCCTCCTACACTGTTGGTGGGACTGCAAAATGATGCAGCCTGCATGGAAAATAGTACGGAGGTTCCTCAAACGTCTGCAGATAGATCTACCATATGACCCAGCTATTCCAGTGCTGGGTATAGGCCCAGAGGAATGGAAATCATCATGTTGAAGAGATACCTGCCCTCCCATGTTTATTGCAGCATTACATATAACAGCCAAGAGTTGGAACCAGCCTAAATGGCTATCATTGGTTGAGTGGATAAGGAAACTGTGGTATATCTATACAGTGGAATACTATTCTGCTATTTTAAAAAAATGAAATACTACTATCAGCAGCAACATGGATAGACATATTATGGAGAAAATCATATTAAGTGAAATAAGCCAGGCACAGAAAGAGAAATACTGCATATTCTCACTTATTTGTGGGAGCTAATAAAAATAAAGTAAATAAACAAATGAATTGTGGTGGGGGAGAAGACACAACAATCACAACAACTCCTTGAATTTGTTAAGACATGCGAACAGATATGATGTTGATGTGGGGAGGGAGGAGATGGAGAGAGGAAAAGGAGGAGTTGATAAAGGGACATGAAAATCAACTATATTAAATATTGTTAAAATAAAATAAAATAAAAAACCCAGAATGACTCTGGTGTATTTAATTTTTATGGCTATCTATTTCCTTAACCTTTAATATCTTTTTAGGAGCTAATAGTTCTTGTGGAGATAAAATATTTTTCTAAAGCTGAGTGATTCTATTAGTTCCATCACAATTTCTATTTATTATATAAACTTCAAATAAAATTAAATGCTGTCAAACATAAAATTGCACAAATGATATTTATATTATTTATATCCACACATCCCACACATTCATCCACTGTTCTATCCATTGATCTCTCCCTTTCTTCCTCTCTCTCTGTTGTTTTATATTCAGATTTATATTTAGATGTATACACATGAATTAAAATGTGTGGAATAACATTTCCCTAATGTCAACAATGGCTGTTTTGTGTAGTCAGATTGTTCAAAAAATTTAGTTTCCTTTTTCTTTCTTTGTTATATGTTTATTGCTTTTGCTAAAATAATGAACATGTAACACCATTATTCAAAAATTATGAATTAACTCATTATTCCTAAGCCCTAGGAACATTTGGATTATATTTGTGAAAATTAAAAATCCTGAAAGATCCATCATATCACTTACAAGCAGAATTATGAACTAGAGAAAGCAAAATAATTTTAAAACAAAATTCAATAGATTTATCCCACTTACGCAAAATTGTAAAGCTGACTAAGTATACATCTCCTGTATGTATTCTTTTTCTTATGTTATGACCCAACCTGGGAATGGTTTATATTTTTTAAAAAATCTGTTAGCATAGAAATCTCATCTGGGACACTAAACCAGAGTGTGCTTAACTTTGTGGTTTCACACACTTCCCCCCACACAAAAGCATTTTTCTCTCAACCTGTTCGATGCCCATTTATTTACTAAGATATTTCTGCCAAGGCATTGCTATCTGGCCCTTTGTCCTACTATGTTACACTTTCTAGAAAACACTTGTATTACAGCTCCATCCAAAAAAGTGAATAATGCTTCACAGCAAATGAGGAAAATGTTCATAAACACAAACATACCACGATGCTCCTCAAATCCCACATCTCTCTCGCCTATAAAATGGAAAGAGGTTGGATTACCAGTTGAAGATCCAATATTACAACCTTTCCATTTTTCCATAAGACCTAAGGAAAATTTGAACCACATATTATGTATTTAGAAGGTCAAATGTGTAAGGGTCAGCCTGCAAGTGGCTTAAAAAATATCCGACAACTTAATATACCTAAAGAGTTTTGGTCTTTGAAAAATATAATAAACTTTTCTGATTAACCACACACAGCCCTAAAAATTGGATTCATATCTACTCTCCCTTGAATATTGCCGCATTTCCTAATGATAATGCAAGTAGATAATTATAAATACCAGCAATGATAATGTGAGCACCTGAAGGAGCCTCGAGTGTAGAACCGTGAGTAGAACATAATTCGTGAGTAGAAGCCCAGATGTGTTTAGCATGCAAAAGGCTATGTGGAGATCTCGTTAGACAATCTTCTCTCTCCTTTGCTTCCTTCCCTATTCTTCACAATTCAAAATAGAAGCTTACTAGAGAGCCCAGAGGGAATTCTTTAGCTCCCTTTTTCTTTACCACAGTGTTTCTTGCATGCTATCAGCAAAGTCAGACAAAAAGCTCAAGACCTTTTTAGTTTTTAGTTGAACCATAGTAGAGGCTTAAAACCACCTTGGAACAATTCTATTTATGTGGAGATAAACATTTAAGATACAATCGGGGAAAGCAACTCATCTATTACATTAGGAATTTGGAAGTAATTGCCAAGTAGGTTTTTAACCCATCCATTCTGAATATGAATTGTACACCTACAAAGACCTCCAGAGAAAGCACTAACCTAAGACCCCATCTCAATCGCTAGTTTTATCCTGTGGGCCATACAGCCCCCTGTGACCACAGATGGAGATAAGCAGTCCCAGGCTGCTGGAGAGGACTCCAATCCTTTTCTCCCCCTGCATCTCCCTCTCCCTAATCCCCACCTCCAACTCTCCAAAGCCACAAGTGTGTAAAATGTATTCTTCTGCTGAAGGCTGTTTATTCTGTTTAATAGACACCTATTGCCCCCTGATCCTTTCTTTTTAGATTGTCTGGACAGGCACAAAGCAAATTAGTGCAAAATGCTTTCAGTCAAGTGGTGGGTGGAGTCATGATGATGAATGCTTCACTCTTGGGCTTTCTGACTCTCTGGGGAGGTACTGACAGCATTGTCTCCTTTAGTTAAAGCTTCCACAATGTGTTCTCTGAAGTCTGTGTGGGATGCCACAGCCAATCCTATAATTTTGGGAGGCTCTGTTCTGATAAAGACACTTTGAGCGCTCTGTGAAAGAAGAAACCAAAAGATTTCAACGTTGGAGTTTGCATAAAGTTTCAAATATATTTTCCTTAATGGGGCATTCCAAGGCTTCCTTTGTTCCTAGTAAAGATTAGGAAGTTCTAAAACTGTGCCACACACAGATGCCGGGATTTAATCCTTAGCATGAAAGTTATGAATGACCTAGGCTTAAAGTAAGCCTCTGGAAATATGAACAATTGGCTATCTTTCATCTCCTTACACCTAATATGTCTATTCAAGTACTTCTTGATATTTAAGGGGGAGTCTTACCATGCAATGAAAAGACAACTACTATTACACCTTGATAATTTTGCAAATCTCAGCCTAGATAATATAGAAATACATTTAATTGGAATTTACATGATAATCATCCAGGTCAGTCTTTGAATTCTCAATATTTAAAAACCTTCCACAAATTTTTGTAGAAAAATTTTTTTTCTTTCTCTCTCTCCCCCTCATTGCTCCCTCTCTCTTTCTCTACATTACTTTTTTTTTTTTCTATGTTTGATTTATGCAGTTTATTTTTCTCTAATATCATCTGGGACCTAAATTAGTTATTAGTCATTACCATTGCATTTAACATAATTATCCACCGATTTATTAAAAGCTGTGGAGGGCCGACCCTGTGGCTCACTTGGAAGAGTGCGACACTGGGAGGGCAGCGGCGCTCCCGCCGCGGGTTCGGATCCTGCATGGGGATGGCCGGTGCGCTCACTGGCTAAGCGAGGTGCTGGCAACACCAAGCCAAGGGTTGCGATCACCTTACCAGTCACAAAAAAAAAAAAAAAGAAACGCTGTGGAAAATAATCCTCAGCAACTCAAAATGTGGAAAATATACTAGTAGGCTAATGGCTACAGTAAGAATTTAGGATCTGTAGTTTTCACTGTACATGTAGAGGTCTTTCAACTCCACAGTTAATTTTATTCCTAGGTATTTCATTTTTTGGTAGCTACTGTGAGTGGGAATAATTTTTTGATTTCTTCTTCAGCTTTTGTGTTATCGGTATATACGAAGGATATTGACTTCTGTGTTCTGATTTTGTATCCTGCCACTATGCTGAATTCATTCATTAGTTCTAGTAATTTTTTGGCAATGGCTTTAGGGTTTTCTATGTATAGGCTCTAAGATCATGTCATCTACAAATAAGGATAGTTTGACTTCCTCCTTTCTGATGTGAATACTCTCTATTGCATTCTCTTGCCTTATGTTCTGGCTAGAACTTCCAGTACTATGTTCAAAAGCAGTGGGGAAAGTGGGTTTCCTTGTCCTGTTCCAGACTTAGAGCAAAAGCCTCCAATTTTTGTTCATTCAGTATGATATTGTCTGTAGGTTTGTCTCATATGGTATTTGTTGTATTGACGTATATCCCTTCTCTACCTAATTTGCTGAGGTTTTTTTTTTTTTATCATGAAAGGGTGTACTATAAAACATTGGTGAAACAAATTGAAGAGGACACAAAGAAATGGAAAGATATCCCATGTTCCTGGACTAGAAGAATTAACATCATCAAAACATCCATTTTACAGAAAGCAATCTACACATTCAACACAATCTCTATGAAAATACCAGTGACATTCTTCATAGAAATAGAAAAAGTGATCTTAATATTTGTATGGAACTATAAAAGACCCTGTGCAGCTAAAGCAATCTTGAACAAAAAGAACAACGTTGGAAACATCACATTCTCTCACTTCAAAATACAGTATAAAGCTATGGTAAACAAAATAGCATGTTACTGGCATAAAAACAGACAAATTGAGCAATGGAATAGAACAGAGGCTCCCGAAATAAACCCATGCACTAACAGCCTATTGATTTTCAACTAAGGTGCCAAAAATATACAATGGGGAAAGGGCAGCCTCTTTCACAAATGGTACCAGGAAAACTGAATATATACATGCAGAATTTCATACCTAGACCCCTATCTCTCACCATACACAAAAATCAACTGAGAATGCATCAAAGACCTAAATTTAAGACCTTAAACTCTGAAATCCCTAGAAGAAAATATAGGGGAAATACTACACAGAATGGGAGCAGGAGGCACTTTTTGAGCGAGACTACAAAGGCATAGGCAACTAAAGCAAAAATACATAAGTGGGACTACAACAACTAAAAAGCTTGCACAGCAAGGAAAACTATCAACAAAGTGGATGGACAACCTACAGAACAGGAAAAAGTGTTTGCTAATGCACATCAGACAAAGGACAATATTCAGAATATATAAGGAACTCAAACCACTCAATAGCAAAAAATCAAATAACCCAGTTAAGAAATGGGCAAAGGACATAAACAGACATTTCTCAAAAGAAGAAATGCAAATGACCAATAGGCACATGAAAAATGCACATCACTAATTGTCAGGGAAATGCAAATTAAGATCACAGTGAGATATCATACCCACTACTGAGTATATACCCAAAGGAAATGAAACTAATGTGTCAAAAAGACAACTGCTCTCCCATGTTCATTGCAGCACTATTCGCAATAGCCAAGAGATGGAATCTACCTAAATATCCATCAATGAATGAATGTATAAAAATCTGGGGAATACGAACACAACGGAATACTACTCAGCTATTTTTTTTTTTAATTCTATCATTTGCAGGAAGATGGATGGAACTGGAAATCATCATGTTAAGTGAAGACAGTAAGGCACAAAAAGACAAATACTGCATGATCTTACTCATATGTAGAATCAAAGAAAAAAATAAAAAACAAAAAACCTGTAGAAGTAGAGAGTAGAATAATGATTATCGGAGCTTAGGGTGATGGAGGAGGAAGGAGGAAAAGTGGTGGACTAACTGGTACACAACTATGCTATCTACCCAAAGTGAATCATTGTGACGTATATGCATGCAATGAAACAACATACTGTACCCCACAAATACGTACAAGTTAATGTTAAAATATTTTGTATTAAAAAAAGAATTTTGGATTTATAAAAACAGTCCAATTAACTCTAGTTCAAACATTATTAATTAGAAGACACCTCCTGGGTTGGCTTTCCAACACCATTTCTCTCATAGCCTGAGCGCCACCAATAATGTAGGCTTTTAGAAAGCAACTGTTGCAAGACCTTGACTTCTGGCAAATTGGTTCCAGGGTAGAATCCAACTTCATCTGAGCCAATCTGATTCCAGAAATGCTAGGTTTCTGAGTATCAGTCAGATGTCCATGGTGACTAGAACGAACATTCATAAAACTCCATTGCTGAAATTCCTGGATTTGCTCTGACTCTTCAGTTTGCTGAAGTTGTTCAATTTTTCCTCTGATTCTGTGCATTATTTTTCTTACATATCTCTTGATGATAACCACATAAATTACTTGTGAGAGAAATAATCTTAATTTATATAAGAAGATTTGGATAGCCAAACATGAACAAATTTTAGATGAGGTTTCAGCTGTGAATCTACAATCGTCTTTTACTCTCAGTAGAAACTCTAAAGTTTGGTAGTCTGCCTGACACCCAGAGTTTTAAGAATTAGAGGGTGATTTTCTTTCCTTGTCATTGATTTCTGTTTTTTCTTTTTTTTTTTATTCTTTCAAACAAATTTAAAAACAGATGAAATAAAATCAAATGCACTGGGAATATAGACAATTGATTCCAAATTATGGTGCATTTAGATGATAAAATGCTTTTGGATAAAAAATTATTCAGTCATTTGATAACTCAAAATGGAATGCTGGAAAAGCTGAAATGTATTTCAAGGTATTGCTTTTAAGTTCCTAATTTTTTAGCTGGTTGTTCCATTTTATAACATACTCACTTTTGTGTGTTTAAAACGAGGTCACCCGACAGCTTCTTCAAACATTTAAAAATGGGCAATTATAAAACTAGCTTAATTTTTATTCAGATATCTTACTACCTATTCTAATTCACAAACTGTGATGAATTTTATACCATATGAATTTACATAGTTTGGATGATTCTTGGCTTTGGATTTATTTGCCACTTGAATGATAGTTATATATTTAGTCACATAAATAAAAACTTGTACACAAAAGATTCAGTGTTATGAACCAAGGGTATAGTCCTAGAAATCCACTTTATATCATAAAAATAAATAAAATAAATGCTAATACATACTTTAAACTTTTAATAAATAAATATGTAAAAATTTAGTTAATGTAAATGTGCATTGAAGGTTTTTTTTAGGGAGACATAGTCTTCGTAGGCTGAACTTACTGAAGATGTCCTGGAAAACTGATTTGAAGATGCAATTCTTCTTTTCCAGGAAGATTTTCCTATAGGAAATAGCTTTTTTTTTCAATTTCAGAAACTTCTAGTGGCATTCAAAAATACAGTCATCTGCTGCATATATGAGGGATCTTCTAAAAGTTTGTGAAAAAACAGAATTAAAAGGTAATATGAGTCCTTCCACGAACTTTTTGAAGACCCCTCATATACATAGAACACAAAATTCTATGCAGAATTGTCCATCCTTTATTAACAATTATTTGCTCTGTTTCATTGCTGAGTGCCTGTAAGGAGAGTCTACAAATTTTGTCACTTACTGAGAATATAATCTAAAACAAATCATTGTACCTCAAAATCATTCTATCTGAGATCAAATAGAATATAGATGGACATATATTAACATTCAAAGCATGTATTTTCCCTGTCTGCAAATTCAGTGCCATATTTATTCTTGTAATAAGGGGGAAAAGTTGATTTTTGTAATAGCGAAAAGCCAGTAGTCTTTATTTTTATTTTTGATAGAATAAAATATTTTCAAATGTTTTAGCTATTAACATGAAGACAAACATATATTAGTAGATGGAATATAATAATTTAAAAAGCAAGGACAGTAGAGCAATGCAAATGAACAGATTTGAGGACCTTTTATATACTAAATTATCTTCATACATTATTTTCCTTAATCTGCACACTCTTTCAGTGTAGTATTATAATTCCCTTTTTACAAAATCTAGAAACATTTAATAAATTGCCTAAATGCAAATATCTGGTCAGTAGAACAACCAGAATTTGAACTCTGATTGGTCTAATTCCAACACCTTAGGCTCTTTCCACTATGACACATTACTATTAAAGTCACATAATAGGTGGGGAAAATGGGATAATTAAAATGTGTATTTCTTTGTACGTAGCCAACCCTAGCCATCTAATTTCTTGGATATGTATTGAGCATTGGTATTTAGTTTTCTCATTTGTGAAGTCCCTTTTACCCTGTGGAATAAAATACATTATGCATAATGCAGAGTTATTAATAAACAAAATAGCCTGCCTTCATTATTCTCATTAGCTAATAAGTATATTTTTGTTAGAGCACTAACCTTAGTCTAAAATGAGGAAAATGAGAGGAAAATGAAAAGTACTATTTTCTTATAGTCATCACAAAAAAATAAAGTGTATTTTGATGATACTAAAACCACAACAAAATACAACAAATATTTGCAAAGTGAACACACTGGGATTTATCACATCTTCAATACAATTTATCACAAAACCTTGCTTTTTTGTTGTATGTAGGTGATGTAAGCAGAAGAATGGACATCCAACCATGTCCAGGTCCTGATCCATGGAAGCCGCGGATATATTAGTTTACATCACAAAAGGGACTTTGTAGATGTGATTAAGTTAAGGACATTAGAAAGACTCATCTTGAATTGTCTGAGTGGGCCCAATGTGAACCTTAGAAGAGTTAGAGAAGATGTCATGATGGAAGCAGAATCAAAGAGAGACTTGAATATACCACTGGCTCTGAAGATGGAGAGTATGGCCAGGAGGAAAGGCAGCAGCCCCTAGAAGTGCAAACAGCCAAGGGGATAGATTTTCCCCTACAGCCTCCAGGAGATACTCAGTCTTGCAAACTGATACCTTGATTTTTAGCCTAGTGAAACCTGTCAGAGACTTCTGAATTCCATAATTGTGAGATCAGTGTGTGTTGCTTTTAGTCACTGTGTTTATGATAGTTTGTTATAGCAGCAAAAGGAAACTTATACAATAGGTGAATTGGAGAGGCACAGTTTATGTTCACAATTCTTTTAGTTAAAGTGTAAGTCTCAATATGAGGAATGGCACAATAAATACGGTATAATATTAAATTATTTTGCAAGGCATTTAGGCAGATGCATTCTGTGAATGTGCATTTCAGTAACTAATTTGAGGCTAAAAGCTCATTTAGCAAGCGTAAATAATTAAAAACGTAAAAAATATGAATAAGCCTTTATGTTAATGTTTTTTGTTTGGTATCTTGAGTTTCTGCTGAATGCATTCACAACTCCTGATGCATAAGATAGTGTCGCATATCTCATTATTTAAAGCTCCTCGTTTTCTGCTTTACTTGCAGAATCTCTTATTCCTGGTCTCTGCCTACTAATTTCACATATTGACATCGTTCTTAATGATACAAGCATCTTTGTCAACATTTATAATGTGAGCGTATCTAGCCCAATGCCTGGAATATGGTAAGGATGCAAGTATATTGTTAACAGCATTCAAATTAAAACTGGAAGCTGCCGTTTTTCCTTTATTGAATTAAGCATGGTAATGCTCTAAAAGTTATGAGGAAATGAAAGTCAGTGCAATTCCATAAATTGGACACTTCTGTTCATTTCAGTTACACTTAAAAAGTAAAAGAAACTCTTTAAAAATCAGTTTGACAATATGTACCAAGATTTAAAAAAAAAAAAAAAGTCCTTTTGCCCTGGCAATCCCATTTCAAGCAAACTACCCTAAAAAGTAATCATTAGATATTTACTAAATAATTATGATAGTGATGATTACTAAAATTGGAGAATTGGGAGAAAATTAACTATTATGCCAAATAAATAATTTTGAAAAAAGTTTTGGTATCTTAGTAGATGGGATTCAGAATTCTAAAATACATTGCTTTTTCTTCTTTTGTTAAAACTTTTTCTAATTTCTAAAGTTTACATAATTTTTGTCTTATGAATAGAAAAGTTGGTATAAAATTTATTTTTCTTTTATATTCCCAAAATAAAAGGAAATTAATTAAAATCAATTCATTTACTGAGCACTCAAACAAAATGTTTTGGTGTCAGAATTATGCTGATTGTTGACCAATATGAATCAAATCTGGTGTGTAACTCTAATTATTTATTTACTGCACCTGTGCAATAACCATCAGCATGCTGCATGGCACAAGAGGTGGCTTTGGTACTCCTCGGAGCACTTCTCACATCTATATGTAAATGAAGTATATATTAACATAGTACATCTAGGCCACTAGTTTTAACTGTTTTTAACTAAATTGATTTATATTTAAGTCAAGCAACAAAAATTTACCATATGTCTCTACAAAATATATTGCAAGCTATTTGACTGAAAAGTGGCTACATCAACAGGTATCACCACAGATAATTGCTTTTCTTCAGTGACCAAATTACAGGAAGCAATATGGATCTTTAAATGGTGCCCAGAGCCTCACGTAGTGGCTGGATTATACTAGCTCCTAATAGATAGTTGTTGAATCAATAAATTTTGAGGATTTATTAATGTATATTAAATACTAACATATTTTTACTATTTTGACTTTGAAACAAGTACCTCCAGTATTAAAATTCATTAGTCTGTGCTGCTATTACATTATGTTGTGAGATAAGTTCAGTTTTGTTCTGACCAGTCTGTTATCAGAATTATACTGGAATAGAAATTAATGAAACCCGAGGTTGAAACCTCTATTATTTGAACCATATTTATTCACAGGTTTCCATTTCCCTTCAAAGATCCTGTCTACACAAACTTTGAGGTAAAAGTCAAGGAAGAATACTTTCTTCCTAATTCTCTTTAATACTATTCAACCTTGTTTATTAAGTTTACAGTAATGTAAGGAAAGTAGAAAAAGTTTAGTCAGGCTTTTGCCTCACATCTGTTACAAATTTGCAAGATTTAGCACATTCACCAGAAACAAGTTACAAAAGTAGTGTGACTGCGCATGTGTGCCCATTTACTGATTCAGCACGATTGTTGTAATTATGTAATACTTGGCTTGTGGCCACTATTGTGTACTAAAAGTATAAAGGTAACTGCTCTGAACTGCTGGTTGGCAGAGCATGGAAGGTGGGCAGAGCATGGAGGGTCAGTGGAGTAGAGCCTGAGCTTATGTCTGAGAATAAAGCATGTCTGTGTAGCTCATGTCTGAAGAATAAAGTATGTCTACCTTGCTTAAAGCTGCCAGTATCTTCTTTTGATTACCTGACTCACGACCTGCACAGGAAGTGGCAGAAAGATCTGAGGTCTCAGCCTGACAAGTAAGCATTAGACACATTGTGTTGTAGGGTCCTTTAAAGTAGACAGACATGTTCACGTCAGCTAAAATGTGCTGTTCCATGTCCTGTGATCAAAGTAGCCTGTGGGTCCTATGGGGTTGAAAGGGGATCTGCTCTGGACCACAAACACCACTGACTGCAGTGTATGCCTTGGTTTTGACCGAAACACAATGTGTTTGCCTGAACACATTCCCTTCCTCTGGAAATAGCACCTAATTCTCTCCAGGAGCATTATGCTATGCATGGAGTTTAGAGCTATAATACCGTGTTTGAATCTCCACTCTAACACGTATTTAGTGTGTAATCCTGGACAACTTACTGTAACATCTTGTTGCTTACAGCTAATCATCTGCAAAATAAGGGTAATAATAGCTCCAACATTAGAGAAATATTATGAGGATTAACTGAGTGGCTAATTTAATCGTGAAAGCAATTAGAACAGTATCTGATACATAATAAGCATTATAAATTATTTGTTAAGTAGACAACCCCTCTTCCTTGCATTCCTTCTTCATGGTACTTTCAATCAAGATTTTCTGCATTCTCTTGGCCAAGAGGTGACACTGGACCAAAGCCAAATCCAATCAGGTTCGTTGTTAATCAACATCCCTGTCACAAGTAGCCTAGTATTGCTCTTTAGGGTAGATTCCCTGAAATAGGATTGCTGGGAAACAGATACAAAAATTGTTAATATCTCGGTGCATATTGCAAACTGCATTTTAGGGAGTTTCTGTAACTTCTAAAGCTTAACTGAAGTGTGTGTGAAATGATTCATTTTGACAGGGAAGCCCTAGTTTCTCCACTAGTTTCTGCTGCCTGGAGCCCAGGCTCCTGTATCTCAATAGCAGTGATTAGTATTTCACCTATTATGACATTATTGTATTTTAATTATGTTTAAGGCCATTTGAATGTCTTTTACTTATTTATTTACTTTGTATCCCTGACCATTTTCTATTGGCTTGTGGATATTCACCTTATCACTATATGTGAACTGTTTATATATTAGAAGGAATTGCCTTTTTATCTACTATATAAAATGAGGTCACTACCATACAGAAGATTTTAATTTTCTACATAGCTAAATGCATTGAACTTTTATTTTATGGATTCTGGATTTTGAGTCATAGTTAAGTCCTTCTGCACTCAAGAGATGCAACTCAATTTTCTCGTGTTTTCTTCGAGCACTTTTTTGTTTTCATTCATACATTTAAACAGTTAATCCATTTCTTTTACAATTCTACAGTTATTAATCATAGATTAAGTTGTTCTGGATTATGATGCCTGCCCAGGTAGAGAAATTTACGGAAGAACTCTCCCATATTTTCCTCTATTGCTTTTATGGCTTTACATTTTCACTCCAATCATTGATCTATTTATGATACATTTTGTTGCACAGTGGCTATGCAGTAGAACCACAATATTAATTAAATACTCCATGAGGCACTGCTGGGTATATACCCAAAGAGATGGAAATCAAAGGGATACCTGCACTCCCATGTTTATCACAGCTCTACCTACAATCGCCAAGTGTTGGATCCAGCCAAAATGTCCATGGACAGATGACTCAATAAGGAAAATGTGGCATATATACTCAATGGAATACTACTCTTCCATAAAAAGGAATGAAATTCTGCCGTTTGCAATAACATGGGTTAACTTAGAGAAAATCCTATTAAGTGAAATAAGCTAGGCACAGGAAGACAAATACTACATGTCCTCATAAGTGGGAGCTAAAAATAAAATAATAAAAGAAAGAAAGAAACAAACAAACAAACAATAATCACCACAATAATATGTTGAACTTTGAAAAGGAGAGAACAGAACTGAGGTTACAAGAAGTGGAAAAGGGGGAGGGGGAGAGGGATTAGTGAGAAATTGGTAAAGGGCCACAAAAAATGGTAACATTGTGCAATGTCGAATATACATTTATCCTGATTTGAACATTACATATTGCACACAGATATTGACATTCAATGCAGTACCCCACAGATATGTACAATCAATTATATTTCAATAAAAGAAAGATTAAAAAAAATACTCCAGGAGGCTTAAACTCAAGTATCCAGAGCTCTGGATGATTAGTATTTTTAACACGTATATTGAGATGTTTGTCCCAGGACCACTTAATGAAAAAATCTGTCCTTTCCACAGTGAAATGTCATGGCACTATTTTCCACAAACAGTTGATTATAAAGAGAAGTGTTAATTTCTGGTTTCTCAATGGTTTTCCATTTTTCCATATCACCATTTTTGTGCCCAAACTACAATGTTTTGGTTATTGTAGCTTTATGATAAGTTTTGAAATCAGGTGGTGTAAGCCCTTCCACATTGTCTTTTTTAGCTTTTGTTTTGTGTGGGGTTTTTTGTTTTGTTTTGCTGTTGTCTTTAGCATTTCAACATAAATTTTAGTATCAGTTTATCACTTTCTACCAAGAAAATCCTGCTACAATTTTGTTAGGGATTGTGAATTTATAGAAATATTTGGAAAGAATTGTCATTCAATCAATATTTACTCTTTCAGTCTATGAACATGAAGTGTCTCTCCATTTATTTTGATCTTTAATTTAAGCAATGTTGCATTATTTTACTAAGTTTATTCCTATGTATTCTTCTTATTTTTTATTATAAGCATATTATTATTACAAATCGTGATTTTTCTTTATGCCTTTTACCCAACCTATCCCTCCCCAAACCTCCCCCTCTGACCTCCACCCATCACTAGTATACTTAGGTTTGTTTTTCCCTTCTGTAAGTTCAACATATTGTTTTATTCTTTCTTTCTTTCCCTCCCTCCCTCCCTCCCTCCCTCCCTCCCTCCCTCCCTTCCTTCCTTCCTTCCTTCCTTCCTTCCTTCCTTCCTTCCTTCCCACCCAGTTATAAGTGAGAATATGCAGTAATTCTCTTTCTGTGCCTGGCTTATTTCACTTAACATTATTTTCTCCAGACTCATCCACATTGCTGCAAATGCCAGAATTTCATTCTTTTTTATGGCTGAGTAGTACTCCATAGCATATATATACCACATTTTCCTGATCCAGTCATCCATCAACGGACACTTAGGTTGGGTCTATATTTTGGCTATTGTAAATAGAGCTGCAATGAACATGGGAATGCAGGTATCCTTTTGATATGTTGATTTCCATTCCTTTCGATACATGACCAGTAGTGGAATTGCTGGATCATATGGTAGTTCTATGTGTATTTGTTTGAGGAATCTCCAAACCTTCTTCCAAAATGGCTGTACTAATTTAAAGTCCCACCAACAGGGTAGAAGAGTTCCCCTTTCTCTGCATCCTTGCCAGCATTTGTTGTTCTTGGTCTTTTTAATAATGGCCAGTCTAACTGGGGTGAAACAATTTCTCAATGTGGTTTTGATTTGCATTTCTCTGATGACTAGTGATTTTGAGAATTTTTTCATATACCACTAGGCCATTTGTAAGTCTTCCTTTGAGAAATGTCTATTTTCTACTTTGGCCATTTTTTAATTGGATTATTTGTTTTTTTTACTGTATAGTTGTTTGAGTTCTTTATATATTCTAGATATTAAGGCCTTGTCAGATGTATAGTTTGCAAATATTTTCTCCCATTCCATAGGTTGTTTTTCTGCTCTGTTGATTGTTTTCTTTCCTGTGCAGAAATTTTTTAGTATGGGACTATAGTCCCATTTGTTTATTTTTTCTTTTGTTACTTGTGTTTTGGGGTCTTATTCATAAAGTCTTTGCCCAGTCCTACTTCCTTGAGTGTTCCCTATGTTTTCCTTTAGTAATTTTATAATTTCAGGTCATATATGTAAGTCTTTAACTCACTTTGAGTTGATTTTGGTATATGGTGAGAGGTGCAGATCCAGTTTCATTCTTTTGCATGTAGAAGTCCAATTTTCCCAGCACCACTTAATAAAGAGGCAGTCTTTCCCCCAGTGTATGTTCTTATTGCCTTTGTCAAAGATCAGTTGGCTGTAAGTATGTGAGATGGTTCCTCGGTTTTCTGTTCTGTTCCATTGATCCAATTGTCTGTTTTTATACCAGTACTATACCGTTTTAGTAACATAGCTTTGTAATATAATTTGAAGTCAGGTAGTTTTATGTCTCTGGTTTTATTTTATTTATTTATTTTTTTGCTTAGGATTGCTTTGGCTATTTGGGGTCTCTTGTTGTTCCATCATGAATGTGAAGATTGTTTTTTCTATTTTTGTGAGGAATAACACGGTATTTTGATGGGGATTGCACTGAATCGGTTGATTGCTTTGGGTAGAATAGACATTTTCACAATGTTATTCTTCCCATCCAAGAGTAGGGTGTATCTTTCCAACTTTTTGTGCCCTCATTAATTTCCTTCAGTAGTGACTTATAATTCTCATTGTAGAGATCTTTCACCTCCTAGGTTAACTTGATTCCTAGCTATTTTAATTTTTAGTGACTATTATAAATGAGCTCACATTCTTGATTTCTTTTACTGTTGTTCTTTAGTGGAGTGCAAGAATGCTACTGATTTTTGGATGTTAATTCTATATACTACAACATTACTGAAATTCTTGATCATCTCTAAGAATTTTTTAGTGGAGTTCCTAGGTTTTTCTATATATAGGATCATGCCAACGGCAATCAGGGATAGTCTGACTTCATCCTTTCCAATCTGGCTACACTTTATTTCTTTCTCTTGCCTGATTGCTGTGGCTAGTCCTTCCAATACTATGTTAAATAAGAGTGGTGAGAGTGGATATCCTTCCCTTTTTCCTGTTCTTTCAATTTTTCCCCATTAAGGAAGATATTGGCAATTTGTTTGTCATAAATGGCTTTTGTTGTGTTGAGATAGTTTCCTTCTATACCTTATTTGCTGAGAGTCTTTATCATGAAGGGATGTTGAATTTTTCTGTATCTATTAAAATAATCATATGGTTTTTGTCTTTTATTTTATTGATGTGGTTTATCACATTTTTTTGACTTGCATATGTAGAACCATCCTTATATCCCTGGGGTGAATCCCACTTGAGCATGGTCTATAATTTTTTGATGTGCTGCTGTATTCTGATTGTCAATATTTTGTTGAGGATTTTTGCATCTATGTTGGTCAATGTGATATTGGCCTGAAATTTTCTTTTTTTGTGTGTGGTATCTTTGTCTGATTTATATATCTGGGTGATGCTGGCCTCATAGAATGAGTTTGGTAGAATGACTGCTTTTCAAATTTTTGGAAAGTTTGAAGAGAAGTGGTATCAATTCTTCTTTAAAGATTTGGTAAAGTTCTGCTGCAAAGCCATACATTTCTGGGCTTTTCTTTGTTCAAAGATTGCTGCTTACTGCTTCAATCACTTTGCTTATGATTGGTCTGTTTCTTCTATTTCTATTTCTTCTTGGTTTAGACTTGGAAGTTTGTATTTGTCCAGAAACTTATCTATTTACTCCAGATTTTCATATTTGTTGGTGTATAGTTGTTTATAATAATCTCTGATGATTTTTCATATTTCTGTGGTGTCAGCTGCAATGTCTCCATTTTCATTTCTGATTTTTGTTATTTGGGTCTTCTCTCTTCTTTTTTTAGCCTAGCTGATGGCTTGTCTATTTTCTTTATCTTCTCAAAAAAACTTTTTGTTTCATTGATCTTTTGTATCATTTTGGGGGTCTCTGTTTCATTTAGTTCTGCCCTGATCTTAATTACTTCTTTTCATCTACTAGTTCCAAGATTGGATTGTTTTGTTTTTCTAGTTCTTTGAGAAACTTTCTAGTTTCTTTTCTAGTTCTCAAAGAACTAGATTGTTTAGGTTGTTTATTTGAAATTTTTCCATTGTTTTGATGTAAGCATTTATTGTAATAAACTTCCCTCTTAGTACAGCTTTTGCAGTATCCCACAAGTTTTGGTATGACATATTTTTATTTTCATTACTTTGAATAAATTTTTTGATTTCCTGTTTAATTTCTTCTTGGAGCCAAAAGCCATTGAGGAGTCTGTTGTTTAGCTTCCATGCACTTGCGTAGTTTCCAAAATTGTTGGTTGTTATTGATTTCCAGTTTTAATCCATGGAGGTCTGAAAAGATACTTGGAATGATTTCAATTTTTTAAAATTTACTGACACTCGATTTGTGACTTAACATGTGGTGTACCCTGGAGGATGTTCCATATGCTAATGAGAACAATGACTATTCTGTAGCTGTTGGATGAAATGTTCTGTAGATGTCTGCTAGGTCCAATTGGTCTAACTTGTCATTTAAGTCATGTGATTTTTTATTGATTTGTTGCCTGGAAGATCTGTCCAATGCTGAGAGGGTGCGTTTTGGTCACCACTATTATTGTAGTAGGTTCTATCTCTTGTTTTGGGTCTAAGAGCATTTGCTTGCCATCTCTGGGGACCCCAGTGTTGAGTGCACACATATTTATGACTGTTATGCCTTCTAATTTGATAGATCCTTTTATCATAATACAATGGCCTTCTTTGTCTCTTTTTATGGTTTTTGGTTTGAAGTCTATTTTATCTGATATAAGTATGCCTACTCCTACTTGTTTTTGGTTTCCATTTGAATGGTATGTTTTTTCCATCCCTTCACTTTTATTCTGTGTGTGTCTTTAAAATTGAGGTGGGTTTCTTGTAAATGGCATATATTGGGTCTAACTTTTTAATCCAATCAGTCTGTCTGTGTCTTTTGAATCAGGAGTTTAATCCATTTACATTTAGGATTGTTATTGGCAGGCATTGCTTTACTCCTGACAACATATTACTTTTAGTTTATGTGTTTTGAATATCATTTGTGCCTTTTTTCCCTTTTAGTTTTTCATCTTCAATGTTAGTTGGATTTTTGAGGTGACATGATTTAACTTCTTCTTGTTTGTTTGTCTCTTTGTGTTCTGTATTTGATTTTTCTCTTATTTCATTGAGTTTTCTTACGATTGTTATTTGGAATTCTTTTTCAGACATCTCAAGAATTTCCTGCTTTATGGGGTCTGGAACTTGAGAATTACCATATTCCTTTGGTAGGGTAATATCTTCTTGTGTATTTGCAGTTCTAGTACTTTTTCATTGATGTTTGGTCATTTGGTAGGACACATGTTTTTTCTATTACTTTGGAGTGTTCTATGAGGGGAAAGACTTCCTCCTCTGTTTGTAGGCTGCGCTGGTGATTCTTCTTGTATCAGTGCAATTGAGTATGCAGTGGGCTGCCATGACTCCTGCTCAGTTGGTGGGTGTGCCTTCTCCAGGGCTCATGGTAGGCATAGGCCAGTGCTTGAATTCAGGCTGGGTCATGGGAGGAGCACTCACCTGGGGTGCCTGCACAGTTGTTCAATGAGCATGCCTTCTCCAGGGCTCAGGGTGGGTACAGGCTGGTGCCTAAAGTTGGGGCCATAGTGCAGGAGCTTATTCCTAAGTATTTTACTTTTTTGATGCTATTGTGAATGGGATTATCTCTTAATGGTAATTTTAAACTCTTCATTGCTATGTAATAGAAGTACAATTAAATTTTTATATCAATATATTTTTGTATCATTTGGTCTTTTAAACTCATTTATTAGCTCTACTAATTTAATTGTGTTTTCCTTAGAATTTTCTATGTATACAATCATGTCATTTGTAAGTAAAGACAGTTTTACTTCCTCCTTTCCAATCTGGATTCCTTTTAATAATTACTTTTCTTACAGCAACAGGTAGACATTCCCTTATAATACTCAATAGAAGTGTGAGAGATGGCATCCTTTCCTTGTTCCCATGTTTAGGGGCAAAACATTTAGCATTTTGCTGTTAAATTTGATTAAACTTTATTAAACTGTAGGTTTTTATAGATTATCAGGTTGAGGAAGTGCTTTTCTAATTTTGGGTTCCTGACACTTATTATTAATAATTTCTAAATTTGTTGCAACTTATTTTGTGAACCAAAATATGGTCTAACCTGGAAAATGTCCTGTGTATGCTTGAAAGGAATGCTTATTTGGCAGTAGTTGGATAAAATGATTATATTTGCCAGTTGGGTCAACTTCTGTGATAATCTTGAACAAGTGTTCTATAATCTTACTGAATTTCTGCTTGTCTTATTAATAATTGAGAAAAAGTAATTAATTTTCAGCCATTGTTATTGAATCATTGATATATCCTTTCTATTTATTAGTATTTTGTTCAATGTATTTGGATTTCTGCTGATAGATGCATATATACATTGTAATTGTTATGTTTTCCTGATGTTCTTAAATTTCTCTCTACATCTTCAGAAATGTTTTAAATTTTTCAATTTATTTACATTTTTGAATTAAAAGTGTGTATCTGGTAGGTATTAGAGAATTAGTTGTTTTCTTTCCTTTTTAAAAATATCTAATCTGACAATCTTGTATTTTAGTAGTCCTGTCATATCTGTTACCATTTTTTATACAGTTGAGTTTTTATATGCCAATTTTCTTTCTTTTTCATTTGAATGCTATCATTTTTGTCCTCTCTTCACTCTTTTAATGCCTTCTTTTAGGTTAATCAAAAAAAATTACTTCCATTTCTTTTTTAATATATTGAATTATATTATTAGTAATTGCTCTAATGATTACAATATTTATCACAATCTGCTTCAGAATAACACTATTTTAAATAATTTTTAATAATACTATTTTAAACCCAGTAAAATATAGAAACACCACTCCACCATATCTCCTTTTCTTTCCTTCTCATTTTTGTTATTATTTTCATATATATATATATATATATATATATATATATATATATATATATATATATATATATATATATATATATATATACACACCAAGCCACCAAACTGTTTATAGTTGTAGTTTTATACCAACCCATGTAGTTTTTAAAAAATAATAAGAGAAAGTGAGAAAATATACATTTACCGGGACTTTTATATCTATAATTTCTGGCATTCTTCATTTCTTCATGCAATTGTAAGTGTCCCTGGTGTTGCTTCCATTCAAAAAGAAGGATTTCCTTTAGTGTTTATTTTAAGGTGGTTCATCATGCAAAGAATTATCTCAGTCGTTTTTGTAGCGATGTATTTATTCTGCCTTCATTTTTGAAAGATGGTTTTGTGGAAATAGAATAGGTGGTTGGTTATCTTTTTTTTTTCTTTTAGCACTTGATATGTGGCATTCCACTGCCTCTAGACTTCATTGTAACTAAGTCAACAGTTAACCATATTATTGTGGGAGTGCATTTATATTTTGGGCCATTTTCAAGTCTGCCCTGGCTTTTAATTTTCCATCAGCTTCTCTCATGCATCCTCTGATATTTTTGCCATTCTGATTCAGATGCGATTGACCAAATATGTGTGGCTAGATCTGATGTATTTATCAGCACCGCACTCTCCCGAGTGAGCCACGGGCCGGCCCAAGATCTGATGTATTTAAAAAGTCCTCAGTCAATCTAGGATACATGGACACCTTATCAGGAGTCATTTGGCTGTTTTCCAGAAATCCCCATAAAATCTTTGGCTAGTTCTGTTATTCTGTTGTTTAACTCAAATAGACCTGAAATCTCAGACAAATGGAGCCTCTGATCCTCCTTGTTTTCTTGCCACCAAGATGACTACTTTAACTGACCACACTCCAAGTTAAATGATGTCCCTTCATGAGTGATGGGACACATGCTGTTTTGAAGGCCTGCCACACGCTGGTTGAACCATGGGGCTGATGGAGCTGGAAGGCAAAATGGAGGATGAAAGCAGCCACAGCCAAAAATGTCACCAACTCTGACCCCCTACCAGAACTTGTTCTGTATTTTTCATGAATAAATAGTTCTGTTTATTATAAGCCTTTGGTTGAATTCCAGGTTGCTTCAATGATTGTTTTTAACGGTCTCATCCAGATTTATAATTGCTTTTGTTAGGAACAAGATTTGTTGACCTTCTCACTGTGCCACACTGGAAATTGCTCTGTGGAAGAGAAATTTTTATTGTTAAAAGACAAATGTTCTTAAAATATAATATAACATAAAGATCTTAACAGTTCTCTGGACAAAATTTCTTCATTGCCCGCCAAATTAATCCAGACTTTCCTACCCAAGTTCATAGGTCACCTCCCTCTGGCCCTAGCCTGCCTTTAAAGCCCTTCTCTGACCTTGAGTTTTGTTTGACTAAATGATATACTCAATACTTCTATTTTTTTTCTCAATACTCCAGAAACTATCCTTTTTTTTTTTTTACCTATAAAACTAAATAGCTCTCTATCACACCATATTTAAACTTCTTAGAGATTTCTCTATTATTAGTCACTTCTATACAGAGTATATCCCCCCAAACTAAGATAGCCTCTCCTTGAGGGCACAGGCTATGAACTACACATCTTCTCCCCAAATGAATTCAAATACTTGAAGAGGAAAAACATCATTGCATATTTAATTCATGAAACAAAGAATGAAAACATAATGGATTTCCCTTTGAGAGAAAGTAATAACTTATGCATGTGCATAGAAAGAATAAGAAAAATGATGAATAAAGAGGTCTTAGGAAAGAAATTCAAGATTCATAGTCTTGATTTCCTTAGCAAATAGTGACTTCCTTAGTTCTAAGTGATCTGGAAAGGGAGGGTTTGGGGCTTAAGGACTGCAGGTATTTTCAACAGCCAAGGATGAGGCTGAGGGAAAAGCAGACTTGGATAAGAAATGAGGGATGGGAGTAAGAAAAATACAGAAATCATAAATGTCCTGTGTAGGAGAGCCCTTGAATAGTGTTCTGCATAGAACTTCAAGAAACTTGACTTGAGTGGAACTTGGTTAGACTAGTGATAACCCCAGTCAAAGACCCAAATGTTGGCTCCCTTCATCTCTGTGCGCAAAGCAGACATAAAGCTTTAGTCTTCAGATGGTCTTCAGGAACTCGGGCACTGTTCTCCATAGAGATCTGGCTCAGCTCACTTTCACCTGGTCGTAACCTTTGGGAGTACACGTGAGGGATTATAGAAAGCATTCTCTTCCCACACTAAGGCACTAAGGCACAACTAAAATTTCTCAGTGCAAGGTAGAGGCCTGATTTTTTTTTTTTTTTGAATAGGAAATCACTACAGACCACAGATTTATATGAAAAGGAATCCATGACTGTTCATGATCTTTTAGGTGCAAGGCTATCACCAATAATTTGTAAAACCTGGAATTCTTTTTTGTCAATAGGCAAAATAGTCCTATTTCAGAAATTTCTGTAAATATTAAGTGGCTCATTTTTTTTTTACCTGCCTCATATAAATGCATTTTCCTGGAAAATTCCCTCATTCTTGTTTTTCTTTTTTTTTTCCTTTTTTTAAAATCAAATTCATATTATGAATCAGTAGCATAACTGAGAGTGAGATTAAAATCTTGTGGTATATTTACACAATATTGAATTCCATTGAACTGTTTTAGAGTCTTTCCTTCCTTCTCTGATAGAATAATTGTCTGCAATGGAGAAAATTCCCTGGTTTATTACTAAACTTACACTAACACCCAGTCTATTTTATGCTACCAGGAGAAAAGTATCTAACTCACACTTGTGAAAATGTGTTCAATGACATTAGTCATCCTTTTGCATTGCCCTAAATATATCAGAATAATCTCAGATAATTTTTTTCTTCCACTATAAGGTAAAACTCACATCCTTTTAACAACTGAAACACTTAGTTCAATCTTATTTGTCCCTTGTGAAAAAAAAATGTAGGTTTTACTACCCACTATATCACTCACTCAATTTATGGCTAGCATAATGTTTCTGCTTTCCTACAATATTTCACAATAGTCAATTTAAAGATCGCATCACCTGATGTAACCCATGTTTGCAGCTTGTTGTTAAAAACACTCAATAAACCACAAGTGGGCGCAGAAGCCAGTGATATGCACTTCTTAAAGATGAAAACAACAAAAAATGGCTTGCCTTTGCTAACATAATCCCTTCCTATTATTTCTACACACCTTATTTTTCTCTCCACAAACCTTATTTTGATGTCTGTTAAAATTTGGATAATTCCTAATTTTAGTGAGCACACTTTAGCTCAAGACAAATAGCTCTTTCAGGGTCCAATTCCTGGATATTTAAAAATATGGATTATGTTAAGAATCCAGTCTCTGACAAAGATAGAGTTTTGAGAAGCTCTCCAGCATTATTCTGGAAAAATGACACTGCATCTTGTAGTAGGCTATAAGGGGAAGAGGAGAGTATTGGCAGAGAGCCAGAGTTTTGTGTTAACTTCAAGAGCAGAGGTAATTTTTAATGCTTCAACATCATTCATGAAATATTATATATATAATTTGTACTCACAATAACAAGCCTGCTCTCCAAGGAAACATTAAAATAAATAGCTTCTTTAACTCTTTTGTACCTAGATCATATCTTATTTTGATGAACCCATAAAAAGGGAAGGTAAGATTGATGTTGGGCAGATCAGTAGGGCAATCATGTAGTTTATTACATATTTATGATTCTGAAAGATCAAAGGATGTTTTTATGCACATAACTTGGCAAACGGATTTTGCCACGTTCAGATATGTTCCAAGTGACTTTAGTGGGGAAGTGGAAAGATCTGGCACTATGCCTGTAATACTAATTGGCAAGACATTGAATGATGGTGGGATTCAAGAACACAGTAACATACTGTATTACATGTATATGTACACACATTCTATATATGTATGCACACATTCACTTGTATATAGGAAACGTGTGACCGTATACACACTTTATGTAAATATGCTCAACTATTACATAATCAGAGTAATTCAATGAAATGGTGATATCTGTAACTGTTATACTGTGTCAACTCAGAAAGGCTGCATTATTCTTCCTTATTGCACTAATTTCAAGAATATTGTAAGAAAAAATGTTACCATTAGTACATTACAGATTTTTAAATGTACACATACTAATATAGTCCTGTGCAGTTTTAATTTAATAGTATAACATTTTGAGGGGTGTGCTAGTATAATCCCATTGCACTATAGGGGCAAGGGTGCTAAAAAGATATGGCTCCTTCCTCACACACTGGGGCCTCTCAGACTCTCAGAACCCAGTGCATTCCCCTTATCCCTAACCCTGCCCCAGCAAAATTTTGTTATATGTATGATGTGTGTGTGTTGGGGAGTGATTCATTCTGAATGTTCCTTTGCCATAGTAAATTCAATTCTTATGATTATTAAAATGGTCTAGTATTCCATTAACAAAAATACTCTTAGTATAAAGTTAGAATCTGAAAAATCATGACCTCTGTTTAATTTTTTCTGTATTGAAATTATGGCTTTTCTCTTCTTAAATATAAACAGATTGTTAAAATTACAGTATCCCAAGATTTCTCAAACTGTGGTGCAAACACGTTAATTATTTGGGTTACTGATGAATTTCTATAGTACAGACAGTATGGTATTGAAAATCTCCAAGAGCAGTTCCAATATTTCCCAGAATGATCGGCATCAATGATTCCTTTAAGCACTGCATCAGGTGCACTGCGCAGAACCTACCCTGGTAAGCCCCTGATTACCTGATGGGTCCTCCATTGCAATAATAATTTATAATATACTTAATACCAGCCATTGAGTGCCTTTAGTTATTTTACTAATCATTTGCCTAAATACTCTTATTAAATCCTTAAAACATTCACAGATGGAGAAAGTGAAACCTGGAAAAGTTGAGCAACCTGGTTGTGAGCATAGGACTAGTGAAAGCATCAGGATTGGAACCAGATTTGCCCAGTGTTAAGGGCTATTTTTAAAATCATATCAAAATAATTTTATTATGTTGGAATATTTTTATCCAAGTATGAGTCTTCACCTAGAGCAGCTGTGATGAGAAAGGACCAGTCCATCTACTGCCATGTTCTATACCAAGTCATATCACTTTGTTGTCAGGGGCCAAGTGTTTCCTGCTTCAGATATACTGCTATTAAAGTTGATGCTCTGAATGTTGGCATGTATTTGCCAAACATTACTGCTAAAATAACCAAAGGGCAAACATTAAATGCTGACCTAAAGTAAGAAAACATATTGGATGTTGAGTAGAAAGAAACTGGGATGTTTTGCTGTTAGAACTTACGACTGAGGCAACTAGTACATATTTCTTGGGCGACTTTTACTAAAATGAGGTGATTTGTTAGCTTATTTTTCTTTCTGCCTTTTATTTAGGTGAGCAATTTGGGGGAAGTGTTGAGCAGAAAATGTGAGGTGACCCCTGAACCCTGGTATTTCCTGACTCACTTTGATACCTACTTGTGATGGTAGAGGTTCGTATGAGATTGAAAACTACGTATTCTGCATGTATGTATGTATCTTAAGACTAAGATAATGGTTTTAGACAGTCTCAGCAGTAAAAATTTTTTCTTGCAAGTCACTTGGTGCATAGTTGATAACTCCAAGTCCAGATTAGAAAGCAAAATCTGTTCTTCAGATATGTAAATACTAGTATTTGTGTTTGAGCTTCATAACCTCGAAAAAAAAGTGTAATTTCTGATTAGGATTTTGTACAACTTGATTGACTCATAAAGCTGAAGGAAGACATCAAAATGTGATAATATATACAGAACCTGCCAACACCCTGGAGGTAAATATCAGTATTACCTGGAGCTAAGGCAATTCAAGGCTTACCACTGCATGAATGTTGCTTTTACATATACGTGTGTATATGTATGTGTGTGTATATGTACGATGTGTATATATATACATACACACAAACTATATTTGGTGTGTGTGTGCATGTGTGTATGTGGTGTGATGTGTACTTAAAATGTGTTTCATGCTGAGTATTTGCAGAATTATAAAAAAAAAAAAGCCTAGGAAAAACTCTAGCTGTTACTACTCACTGGTTGAATGTGTATTGCTCCGAAAAATGTTCATTTACAGACATAAATTGTTACCAAAGGTGTAACAAAATATGTACATAAAAACAGTGTGCTCCAGAAAACATGAAAAATTAATCTGTGTCCTCACAGAATTAAGAGGACATTTCTGTAAGTGAAAGTTTGAACTAGAAAAGTGCTAAATTCCTCTAACTTTTTATGACTTAAAATTATATTCCTTAAATAGTGTTCTTAGTAGTGAATTTCCCCTTTTTTAAGGCTTATTTGATTCCATTTTTGTCAAACTCCAGTCAGATTTACTCATTGAAAGGAACTCTAATGTATCTTTTTAAAATAGATAGAAAAGTAGACTTCAATGAGTTAACCTCTTGCTAAATCCTTTGAGATAAAACGTGTCCATATAATCATTTAGCAATTGAGGAGGTATTAACACTTACAAAAAAAATTCAACTTTTATTTCTATATTTTTTCACATCTTTCCTGCAGTAGATAACACAGTCCTATAAAAGAGCTTCTCTAATATGATTTAAAATTTGGAGTCTTTCCCAAACGGACTAATTCAGACCAGGCAACAGCTTGGACTCTGGAGTCAGACTGCCTGGATTTGAATCCTGACTGTTAATTAGCTGTGCAACCTTGAGTCAGTTACAAAACCTCTCTTTGCCTCAGCATCCTCTGGAAAATGAAGACGATAATAGCTCCTATCTCAGAGGGTTGCTATGAACCTAAAACAAATAATGTATGTAAAATATCTAGAAGAGGGCCAAGCAAATAGTTAACACAGAGTGATAACTATGTCAAATAAATACAAAAATTAATTATAGGATTCTCCAGATAGTGACATTCTTAGGCCATGTCTTCCTCATGGGCCCACCAAACATTTATTGAGTACCTTCTGTATGCTAGTTTCCATGTTAGATGAACCAGATTTACCTACCTGCAGAGTAGCAGGAGCCTTATACTCAGGGATGCTGTTATGTCGTGCTCTTTTTCTGGGATCTGGAATTCTTTTCTCAGAAATGCCCCTCCACAAAAAAAAAAAAAAAAAAAGAATTTTCACAGTGAAAGAGCCTGATGAACCTACGTTAGCCAGGTGATCAAGGTTAACATTGCCATGTTGATGGCATGTAGTCTTGAGAGTATGTGATGAGCACGGCACTTTACCTCCGTGCTCTTCTTCTCAAAAGCCCATAACCGCAGTCTAATTATGAGGAAATCATCAGATAAATCCAGATTGAGGGACATTTCACAAAATACCTTACCAGTACTCTTCAAAACTGCCAAGGTCATCAAAAACAAGCAAAATTTGAGAAACTGTCACAGCTGAGAGGAACCTAAAGGGACATGACAAGTAAATATAATGTGGAATCCTGGATGGGATCCTGGAACAACAACAACAACAACAAAAAGAACAAAAAAAAAAGAACAAAAGAAAACAAAACAATAAAATCAGTAGGAACTAAGAAAATCTGAGTACTCTATAGACTTTATTTTAGTTATTTAATTTATTTAGTTGATAATGTATCAATATTGGTTCATTAATTTTGACAAATGTGGCTACAATAAATTAAGATTTTAATAACAGGAAAAACTGGTTGTCGGGTATATGGGAAATCCCTATACTACCTTTGTAATTTTTCTGTAATTTAAAAAAATGCCCCTCTGTGCCCAGAGTTATGGTTGCAAAATTTTCTCAGATTCCAGGGATCCCTAAATGGCCAAACCCTCAAACAAGCAAATGATCCCTTTTCAGTTCAAGGACTTTGCTGAGGAAACAGACCTATCCAAACAGAAACGACGACAGTCATTGACACAGCTTTAACATTCTCCTCAGCATTTTTAATGGAAATGTAAATGGAACTACATATTGAGGACTCCCATTTAGATTAATAATGAGAGGTTAGTATTCACTGAACCCTTATGGTATGCTAACGTCTTTCCTTGGATTAGCTCTTGGTAGCTGTTCAAGAGCCTATGCAGTAGATACCGTACTGACCCGATATAGGGAGACCACTTGCACTTGTGTCTGTGATGGGCTTGTCCCTGTTGTGGTGCAGTTTCAATTCAACTCTCTGCATGCAAAGATCTCTCTGCTTTTCTTGAACTGAATGTCCCAGTTCAGATGACTAAATGGCTATTCAATAAGTGGCTCCACTGGGCTTCCTGGCACAAACTATGTGACACTGTAACATCGCACAATCCCCAGTAGGACATTCCATTCTTCATTCCACTAAGGAGAGCAAACATAGTCCTAATTCTACAGGAAAGGGGTAATAGTGCTATCTGCATTCCCCACAAAGAAACTAAGATATTTGACTAATGCCTGGGGGTGCACAAACAAATAGCAAGATGGGCTGTACTTATTTGGTGGATTACAAAATTTTTGAAATACTCTAGAGATAAATCTGTCTGCTAATAATTTTTATTAATCGCTCTTGTATTTGGGCTTGCAGAAAACACTGACAAGAAAATGGCTACATTGAATCAAATCTCCAATTTGTTAGAAGCTGGGCAACAGCACAGGTGCCCATGCTCAGGAAGATCCTGTGCTTGCTAATGCTCTGCTGTTGCTATAGTGAAATCCTTAATAATTTTTGAACAGGGGACTCTGCCTTTTCATTTTGCACCAGACCCCACAAATTATGTAGCTAGTTCTGTTCATAAGATTTGGTCTGTTTTTCTCAAATGAAATCTTAAGTGCTGCTTTTGAAAGTAGTCTATTGGAGTAGCCACTTAACTTTATGCTTGCTGAGTTTTCCTCAAAGAAAACATAGCTATTTGTATCTTAATTCCTTATATAAAATGTTCCAAATCAAGTGGGTTAAGTAACAGAACTAAGCTCCTGTCTTTCTATCTCCCTATTGCGTGTCCACAAACACTGAATTCCAGGCCCTGGGCAGGTAGAAACAATGGACCTGTAGTGAGATTTGAATCATAGATACAGACACTGTCAAACAAACCAGGAGAAAGTTATCAATGCACTACTACTTTCCTATCTGGCCTGGTCTAGAAATTTAATACCCAAGCACTTGGCCTAGAATCACAGTGCATAATTCCAGATCTGTGAGTGGCCCAAGAGAAAGGATTTTATAAAATGATGTGGCAGAATCATTTTAAGGCCATTTATCTGTAACTGACTTTATGTTCACCTAAGCCAGGCAATCTCTGATCTCCAAATTTGCAAACAAAGAAAAGAAATTGTTTTTATTAAAGAGTACTTATGGACAAACATTGACAAAGGATTATTAAAAGAAATCACACAGCTTCTTCACACTTTGAAGGACTCAATACTAGTAGTTTTGAATTTAGCCAGGTAAAAGTTTCATCATATCAATGAAAGCGTTATTTATTTTTCTTTTGGTTTCTTGCTGAAAAAAGTAGCTAAAAAAAGGCTATCTCTTCCAGTATTTTTGCCATGCCCCATCTTTGAGGGCTGAAGAAAAAGTAGAGAAACTACTGAGGATGCCACCAGAGTGAAATGTCTCCCTGAAATACAGATATTTTTCTGGGTGTTGCTGCTAATTCACATTATCTAAAGAACTCTTGGTTATGGAACCTCCTGCTTAATGGAGAAATTCAGTTGTGAAATCACTACTTTGCTGTCTCCTCGTTCACATTGTGTCCTTCTGAGGCCCCTGCCTCCCTGTGGGGAATCTGTGGGCTAGGCCTTGCCTTAGCAGCAGAAGGCCCCTAATGAGGTCGGCTCTGACATCCCACCTCCCAGAGAGTGTCTTGGCCACATGGTCACCTCTGAGCACGCTTACAGAGGGTACCTTCTCACCCCTGTCAGCCTCTTTTGTTGAGTTTAAAACCTTATTACAATTAGAGTGGAAAAGCCTCACTGGGTTATTTAGATGTTATCTCTGTCAGCAAAGAAATTTTCTACAGTGTAGCCTACAAAACTTCTTCTAAACTAATGTTAATTGGCAGAGAATCCTCTAGTGTTCTAGAGAAAATTGTCGTACCCTGTCAGAAGGTTTTCTTTGGGATCACAATGAAATAATAAAACATTCTCTCTCCTCTTTTTTTTTCCTCTCTTAACTCTCTCTATTTCGCTTGATCCCACCTATATAAGATTTTGCAAATGTACTAACACTAAGCAGAGATGAATTTCCTTCATTTGTAAAAATACCCAGTTTCATGCACTCTATGTGTCAATGTGTCCATAGAGCACAGCTTTCACTTCTGGATTAAACTACCACACTCAGCCCTGAACAGAGAATCTTCTGGGCTGGTCCCTACAGAAAGTGGCCACTGACTGGATCACCTGTTTCCAGTGGGAGCCAGTTAATAAACTGGCAAAGCACCCAAGGCACGTAGAGTTCTACCATAAAAGTGACGAGTGATGCCAATCAGATTTTCATTTTGGAAGTTTGAATTAAAAGATGCGAAAGGATCTAGGTAGATTTAGGGTCAAATGCAAAGTCTTCATGTAGAACTGGTCATACATATGCAAGAGAAAGGATAGAATGTACAGTTGTGGGGAGAAAATCAGAAATGTGAATAACTGAGAGACCAGGGCATAGCAGCAGCTCTTATATTTCAAATTGTATTGTGTAGAAATCCTTCCATTTACTAAAATCTCTAAACAAACAATGTGGAAGAAGCTCATATAATTCTCTATTTATCTTGTTTGAGTTTGCTCAACTGAACTTTTATTCTTTAAATGTTTGAGTACTTAGCTGGGGCACTAAGAAACAAAAAGGGAGTGGAGGCCCTGTCTTTGTTTCCTGCTGACATATAAGGAAGTAAAAATGTAGACAGCATATTGATTTCTTATTGGAAACAGGAAACATATCATACCATCACTAAATGTACTTCTCATACAATCTCAGAAAACAGGTGCAATTATACTCCTATCAGAGATAGAGAAACTGAGATCAGAAATGTCAAATAATGTGTCTATAGTAATTGGAGAATCCAAGATTTAAACAAAATGTTTCTAATTCCAAATCTCACAGTGTTTTCATTATGAAATGTTTTATTGTTTAACTACAACAACAAGGGTAATGCAAAAAGTAGAAAGAAGAAAGAAAAGGAAGGAAGGAAGGGAAAAGAAAAAGAAAGAAAGAGAAAAGAGAAACACACTGATTGAGTCACTCCTACATGCCAGAGCTTTTACATGTTACTTGTTACGTCCTTCAGTCCTCACAATGACACACTGCAAAGCAGAATTGACATTTGTATTTTCACATATGAGAAAACTGAAGCTTAAAGAAGTCACCAAAGTCATGTTGCAAGGGGTAAAGCTAAGATTTATACTATTTCAAATGACTCTAATATATCAGCTTCCACTAAACTGTGGTTTGGTCCTGGAGAAATATCCATGCGAGAACAATTATATTTATTACACACACACACACACACACACACACACATATTAAACAATCATATGTGTGTGTGTGTCTCCCTCTATATACATATATAAATAAAATTACAAACAAACTAAGAGTTTGGAGGGACCATCGTCAGGCAGACAATTTCGACACACTGATAGAGTCTGAGAGCAGGGGAAGTGTGTTGGTGCACAAAACAATGGAGCAAGCTGTGGCCTCTGCCCATCCAGAGGCTGCTGCAGGGGACATGGAGCTAGTGAACCTGCTAGAACCCCTGGATGCTTCTGATACAGAGACAACAGGCGCAGCACAACCTACTGTAAAATTTACTCATCACTTCTGCACGTTACGGTATACTTCTCTAGGTTTTTAATAAAATTGTCATGTTTGATAGTATATGTATAATCAAAAGTTTCTTTGAATATAGGTCTGATTCCATTCACTAACAAAAATTATATTGAACAAGTTGACATGTGTTGAATATTTTTATATACCGAACTCTTCAAACAGTTATATTAATTTATTTTCATAACAATCCACTAACTTGGTATTGTCCCTATTTTTTAGAAGAGAAAACTGAGACTTACAGGGTCTAGGGAATTACTCTAAAACACATACCTATTGCAGGTAGAACGAGGACTCCAACACAGTCAGATCTGACTCCCAATTCAGTGCTCTTTACACTGTTTGTCAATTGTTCTGAGTTTCCTCCTTCTAATGGAGGACACAAAAGCCATGCAAGGTAATGAGAAGTCAGTTTGGAAGTTTTGCATTTCTGGGTATATATTAACATAGAAAACCACAGTGTCATTCTACAATGACTAAATAAATAAAATTTTGTGTGTGTGTGTTTGTGTGTGTAAAAACAAAATAAATTCAGCTGCTTGCACAGCACTTGATGATGCATAGTAGGAACATAATGATTACTTGCTGAATAAATGCATGAAGAATTCAGGGGGAAATCTTGATTGAATGTTTCTTTACTTTTCTTTAATTTGCCTATTCAGCATAATCCAGCAGATTTTGAGCCAATTATTAATGTTGAAAACACATTCAAGAGAACAATGCTTTTGAAAACAAAGAACCAAGTCACTTTGATGTGTCGAGGCAAAGTCGAAGCCTTTTGTACCTCTGCAGACCGTTTATTATTAAGCTTACTGATTAGCTAATCATTAATTAATTTAATTATTAATGCTATTTACATATTTGGATTTTTGCAGTCATTAAGCAGCCCTGCTACCCTCCCTCTTCCTTTGCATATTGAAATAAAATAATAGGGTTGAGAAGTGAGAAGATAAGTGACAAATTAAGCTATGAGATGCACAAGGCAAGCAAACCACAATGCCTTGTAATGAGAGATTACACATAAGAGAAGAAAGGAATTGCATGGAATCGGAGAGAAGGATGGGCCATTTCTCTGTAGGGAACTTCAAAACTTCAAGGTAAAGGCTCTGTATGAATGTGCATCTGTGCAAAATTTATAACAAAACCTGAGAGCTTGGAAACCTGATCATACATGCAGCAAATGCAGCTGCTGGTTGAAGCCTACAAGTCCCCATGATTCCCATGGTACTTGGTCGCAGTAGGGGAGGGGTAACAGAATTTCCTAGCATGTTTGGTCTCATTTTGTTTAACCTGAAATTGGACTAAAAATGCTGCACTTCAAGTAAAAATTAACATGCACCCTCCAGAAAGAACAAAAAGGTATAAATTATGTCTGATTGAACAAACACAACTCCACTGTTGAACAGCCAGTCAATGGTGAGGGCAGGGAAAGGCAATGGAGCAAGGTAATGTGTAATCTCACCAGTCAATGGACTGTGGGCAGGCCTGGGCGGCCCATCGCTGGAGGTGTCAGGGAGATAAATAGCAGAGTGTCCTCCTCAAAAATATGATTAATACCTTCCTCGGTCCACTGCTGGAGATGTAGTGGGTGCAGCTGGTCTGGACAGCAGTTGCATAGAGGGAAAATCTGGGATGATCGCAATGGAGCAGAGAGGGCAAAGAGGAGGACAAATAGCCACCAGAAGGGGAAAGCTGAGGCCTGACAGGCAGGGAGGGGTCTACACTGGCCAGGGGTCTTCTTGAGCTGCTGCTTAAGTAATGCTTAGGGCCTCGCCTGCATGTGCACCTGAGCCCCGGAGGCCATGATCTTCAGGGGAAAAGACAAGCTGAAGTTGAATCCTTGTGGAACATACATGTCACTCCAAAAACAGTGAATGATCTTGAAGAATTGTGGTATTTATGATAGGACTGCTGTGTAATGGGCACACTCCCTTCGAACTTTGTTTAATACTCACACATCAATATGTGCAAATGTTGTTAGACAAAACGATTACAGATGGGAGAGCTACCTAAACCTAGACTTGTTGGTTTACTAAAAAAATTGTTTTTAAATATAGTGAAGTGAAAGGAGATTTTTACAAAACTTAATATTGACATCCAAAGCTGAAAAAAAAAGTGAGAAAAAATATTCAAAGCCCAAGGTAACTCTAGTCAAGACTTTGTCCTGTATTATATTCTACAGGGATATGAGGAATCCCAAAGAAATGGGTGCAACCCCAAAAGGTGAGAAGGAGCAGCAGAAATGCCGAGGTATAAGATTGGCAAGAGAATCCAGAAGGTGGTGATGTTACTGTCCTATTTCTGAGCAAATGGAAAGATGTTGGTGGGAAAACATTATCTGATAATCTAAAGTGTTTTAATGATTTGATCTCAATAATCACAACCATTATGATAAGGCATTTTTGTATGTTGTGGTTTATACTTTTTATGGTCCTTCAATATGTGACTTCTAGACTATCGTCTCCAACAGGGCTTCCCAAACTGTAACGTGCGTATGGATCACTTGGTACCTTGTTAGAACTCTGATTCTCATTTAATAGGTCTGCTGTGGATCCCGAGATTCTGCATTTCTAACAAGCTCCTAGGGTATATTGAGGCCACTGGTCTATGAACCACATTTTGAGTATCAAGTCTTAATCATATGTCTTTGGTGGTGAAATTGACCAAACACACAGGTAGTAGGTGCAGAGCCAAAATTTGAACCCACAGATTCTTGACCAGAAAACCCTTACTTCTCTGGTACATCAGTGCCCCTCAGACAAGGATATGCCATTCATTCCCAAAAGAGCTGTGACACCAGTTACAGAAGCAGTAAATATGAAGTAGAAAATTGATCTCTTTGTAATGTCTCTAATTTCTCTCTGAGTTAATGAAACACTGTGCTACTGGCAAGATTTTGGGCCATGGTAGGATAGAAGAAAGAAATCCTTAAAGTATCCATAGAAGTAATTTGTTTAAAAGAAATACAATGGCTGTAGATAGAACTAGCTAGGTAGAGCCAACCACCTAAATATTAGAGTAGCTCCTCCTGGCCATAGTCAAAGATGGTCAGAGTAAAAGTTCTTATTGGCACAGTCTAGGAGGTAAGAACTTTCCCAGGGCTGCCTAATCTGACCACGGCAGAGCTCATCATACCCCCACCCCCACCTAAAGTCAGCTTCACAGCACCTTCTCCCAGTAATTTTTAAAGCTTTGCCAAAACATAAAACTAAGCCCTGTGTTAACATGACTCCAAAGCTATAACTCCACTCAGGAAATTGAGATTTGCTCAGTGTCTAGTAAACAGCCAAAAGATGTAGCTACAAATAACCGATCATTCTATCAGTTGAAAATTATTTCTAATTATTTACAGATTTTGCATCACATCTACTCTTGTTGAATTTTATATCTCTCATTGGGTCATTCATAGCTTTATGTTTACCATAAATATTTCCTAATTCTTCAACTTAAGTCACAGTCTTGAATATTGGCAATAATTATCTATTCTTATACATATAGAAACAGATATATAGTAATATACCAGGGTATTCCAAAAAGTTGGTGGAAAAATAGCCTTAAAAGATAATATGATTTTTTTCCAATGCATTTTTTGAAGTACCCTAGTATAAGGAAGTATATATATATATATATATATATATATATATATATACACAAATATGCATATTTGCATACATACAATTATTTTCCACTCAGCTTTAGTCTGAAAAAAGGATAAAATAAATAGTTTCCAAGATGGCCAAAAACAAACAAACAAACAAATAAATAAATTGTTTCATTGCCAAATTGGTTTGGGAACTATTAGGAGCCCTATTGCTTTCTTAAAAGTTCACAAGAAGGGGCTTCTGGTCAAGATGGTGGAATAGATGGTCCCCAGTGTCACTCTCTCCCACAAATCAACCAATTTACAACTATTAAAAAGCAATGACAGACAAGCTGGGGCCACTAGAGCTGAGGAGAAGAGGAGGAGAGACCTATGGAGTTCATGAAGGCAGGAGAAGCCACGATGAGGGAAAGAAAGGATCACTCCCAGCATTTTGAGCCCCAGCCGCTTCAAGCCTGGCCCTGGTGAGCACATGAAGCAAGAGATGGCAAAAGCTGCAGCTAAGCCCTAATTATAAAGTTGCTTGGAGGGCGGCAGGGAAGAAGAGGGCCTTGCTGGCCCCCAGGCCAGCAAGACCACTAACAGGGTTCCTATGGACCCACATAAGAGTGAGGAGCCAGAACAACTGAAAAAAAGGAGCCACTCAGAGGCTGGTGAGTCATCACAAGGGAACAGTGCACGGCCTACCCCAGGGGAAGTGCTTGGAGTGTGGGCAGTGGGGGAGATGGGCCCACCATTGGGATCACTGGGGCACAGCGTGAACAACTGATCTGCCCCCCAATCAGCATAGGACCACTCAGTGGAGATTGGTCAGGAATATAGAACTGCAGGGGGAGCAGTTTGCTGAAAAGACTCAGGCCCAGACTAGAGTTTCCACACAACCCAGGTGTACCAGATCTCACAACACCTGGAAGTACATAGGCGGTCAACAATTAAAACCTGAGCTGCCCCAAAAGCCTTCCCCAGGGAATCAGCAGCAAAGCAGCAATTTAGCTCAACCACAGGGCTCAAGAGCTGATCCCCATAGGAAGTTCCCCCATTTTAGAAGTAAGAAAAGGACAACAAATTCGTTCCAGTTCAGAGAGTGGTGGGAATAGCAAATAATCCAACACAGAACTGAAAGAAAAAACAAAGTACCAGGAGTCCAGAGACAAAGTTTGATATTAACCACTAAAGGTCTCACATCACCAAAGAACACTTGTAAAACCTAGAAGGACTGGAAGCACCGTGGGCTCACAAGCCAGGAGTGGGTGAGGGCCGGGAGCCTGAACCATGCTCCCCAACATCCACAACCTGTCCAGTGATGACCACCGTGCCACCACAGGAAGCACCCTGGACTCCTGGGGTGGTGGGGGCGTAGGGCCTCAGACATGCCACCCAACACCTGCATCCAGTCCAGTGATGACCACTGAGCCACCACAGGGAGCATCCTGGGCTCAAGAGCCAGGGCCTTGGAGTGTTAAGGGCTTCACCACACCCCCAACATCTGCAAGAAGCCCAGCAACAACCACTGAGCCACTACTGGAAGCCCCCTGGTGTACCAAGCCAAGGTGGTAGGGGGTCGAGGGCTTCAGCCACACCACCCTGACATCTGCATCCAGCCCAGCAATGACCGAGCCACTGCTGGAAGTCCCCTGGTCTCCCTGCAGGAGTGAGGGGGGTGCCATAAACCTCAAGCACATCCCCCCTTTCTTCCTCTCCCACCCTGTTTCCTTCCCCCTACTCCTCTCCCCCTCCCCACCAACTGCTCCGCAACACCTTAGAACGTAAATAATAATATTAATAAATAAATAAACTTAAAAAAAATTCACAAGGATATGAAAACTTCTATGGTAAAGAAATTTAACTTCATTTAGCTTGGCATTTCTAACCAATAATTAAGTTTTTGTCCGTTTATTTTTACTGCATGCTTATAAAAGTCCCACAGAATAGCACTCTGAAGACCACCGCTTAGAAAATGAGTCTTATCTCATTGAGTCTATTGCTGGTTTACGGTGGATATAGTGCAGTGTAATAGACACACTTGAATTTGGTTTTGATCATCCATAATCTTTCAGGTCATTGCAGCAACAAAACGTTTTATTCATAGATGTGAAATGAATTGTGTCCTCCCACATTTTCTTTTTTGGACCTTCCTTGAAATGTGTTTCCAATCAGTTGATTCCTTTCACATGCACATGAACATACACACAAATACAAAATGTTTGAGACACTTTCATTAAAGGGTAAGGCAATTTAGTTTCTGGAAATTGAAGTTTTCTGATATGTGCATATTCACATGCACATCACACAAGTACATGCAACACTCGATGAGCATGGCACCAAAATGAATTATCATTTTCAGATACGTAAGAAGAATGTATTTATTATAATTCAAGAATGTCATGTGAGAAAATATGTAAACGTTATCAAAACTGTTCATTGAATGCCTCTCATTAATGTCACAGGTATTGAGTGATCACTTAGCCTAAGCCTTCAGTTTCCAGGTATACTAAGACTAGAAATGAAAGTCACACAGCCGGCGGGTGAATTACCTTAGACCTAACAACGTGCTTAGCTTTAGGCAGTAAGAACACAACTCTGCTCACACTGGTTCTTGAGGCTCCTCAGTGGTACTATCAACAACATTGGTCTTTATCATTTGTGTTCTTATGGCCCAAAAGGACTGACTGAAAAGTAAAATCTTAAACCAATCCATAGTATTGGGAATGGTGCAGGATGATGATAGTTCCTGAAGATGAATGTGAATTTGATGTCTTCCCAGAATTTTTACATGATCAAAATGAAGTGAAAAAGTCTGATTACAAGTTATTGAAACAGAAATATTTTGAGTACATTTAACAAAAGACTGATCTGTTATATGACTTGTACAAATTATTTTCTTGAGTTATTATCTAAATAAGCCACATGCATTGAAATGGTTCTCAGGATCGTTTTAATATCATGTTTTTAGGACTCTGGGAGAGGGTTCAGTATTAGGAGGTACCACCATTACATTAAGAATTCCATTTTACAGCGAGGATGAAAAAAAATACAGAAAATCTGACATCATCCTTGCACTTTCTTTTCCTGAATACATAATCTCTCTTCAAGTAAAACACTAAATAAATTCATAGACTCAAGACCCATGCTAAAACTAGATGCTTTCAAAGGCCCTGGTTAATGAGGAATCTTTTAAATGTCACATTGACAGTGCAAATTAACCAATATTGCATAGCAAGAATTCCCTTACAAGAAATCTGGTCAATGGTTTATGACAAAAAAATTAATGCTTTCTGTCAAGAATAAGGGTTAAGTTTAGTATTAATCATAAAATGACCTTTAATTGCCAAACAAAAGCACTTTGTTATTTCACTACAATCTCAAACTCACCCTGAGCATTGGGAAAAAAGTCATAATTTGCTTAGTATAAATATATTAAAGTATTAAGCCCGCTCTGCTACTCAATTAGTAAACATGTCAAGGGGTGGGTGAGTTATTCATGGTTCAGAGGGCCAGCCCCTTTCACAGGCAACTTTTTTCACTCTAATGAAATGATGGATAATCTGGAAGTAGGTGCTTTAAGATGATATTAATCATTCTCTGTGGTAATGTTAATCATGCGTTCCATCATCTCCAGATGTCGTGGATCACCTTCCTCTGAGACAGAGGGCACCAAAGCCAGGAGAGTCCTTTTGATTACCTTTCTGCAGGAACCCTCACATGCAGCTGACCTTAAAGACAGCTTTAGATTTCAGAGCATTTTTAAGATACAATGGCAAGTGTGGTATAAAACTCCTCTAACTGGTTTCTGAGCAACATGGGCTGGGCACTCTCTCAAGCCTTAATTATTTACATTTTTCATGTTGCTCATATCATAGCAGGGAAGGACGTAAATTATGGAAGAAGAGCATAGAGAACCATCTAGAAAACTATAAATGTACATCCTGGCAAACTACATTTATTGTCTAGTCTTCAAATGTTACAAAATTTTAGCATTCATTGCTTCAGATTTATCTCTTAAAATGTCTCTGATGTCTCCTTGAGTTAATGAAACACTGTGCCTCCAAAGAGATTTCTGGCCAATTAAACATTTTTATGGCCAGTGTTTTTTAAGGGGGAAAATGTTGAGTATAATCAGAGGACGTATCTTGCGAGGCTAAAATAGTTCCCATCACAGATTAATTTTGAATGCTTCACAGACCCCAGTGCCTGAGGAAGAAATCTGGAATGATTTCTAATGTAAGAGGCTGTTCCATATAAACTGCCTCAGAAAGAAACCTTAGGGGAAAAAGTAATGCTCCTGTCATTGTGCAAGAGTATTAAGGACCCTGGAGGTAAGATAATATCATCATTTAAGAGGCACCATCTTCTTAAATCCACTTGTGCATGTGGCTGAGTCCACAAATGTACATGAGGGTTACTAATGAGGTTATGTGATCTCCTTCTTGGGGACAATTGTACTTAGAGGCAAAGACTCCCATACGATGGTGTCCAATATTCAGATCCAGTTACTAAATATTTTTATCCACCTGTGGACAAAAAGAGCTGGAGGCTTACTTCCTGTGTGCAGGAGAAAACTGATTTTGTTCGTCCCTCAGACTTAGCTCTCTAGTTACCCTTCCAGTTGTAGTCTTTCATATTAGTTAATGCATCTTAATAATTTATCAAATTTGCAAAATATGTCTATGTAGGGCCATTTGTTATTTGCCTAATGAATTATTTATTTATTGGGTTTTCTAATTTTAAATACCTTTACTGCCATTTTACTTCACCTCCTCTGTCCCTCTGCCCCTCCTACATAAGCCGTAGTCTAAATTTTGTCATTTCCTAAAGCAGCTTTATCTCAGACATTTAAATGTCAATAGCCAATTGCATGATGAAAGATGGATGTCTTTTTTCTCATAACATCACTTCCACTAAATTTCTTCTTTCCTTGTTTGATCCATAGAGCCGGTCAGAACCTTCTATCTTTGTGTATTTCTCCCTCTACATACAATACAATCAGCTGAACCTCACATATCAAGTGGTGTTAAAATATGCCTTTATGCACTGGGACATGAAAGCAAATCTTCCATTTTGTGGAACCCTATAAGTACATGACCTCTGAAATCAATTGGTCTCATTATTTTCGGTCACCTCATTCAAAGTTACTGCAAAGTTTCTCTGCTGTTCTCAGGCATTATTCTTCATTCCGTGCCCTTTCTTCTCAGCCACTGCTCTTTCTGTTGGTTTTTTCTTTTTCTTTTTTTGCTGGCTGGTATGGAGATTTGAACCTGTAACCTTGGGGTTGTAAGACTGTGCTCTAACCACCTGAGCTAACTGGCCAGCCACCTCCTGGCTGCTGTTTTTGCTGCCTTCTTCACTGGAAAAAGAGACCCTCATAAGAATTCTCAGTACTTTGTACCATTGTATATCAATAAACATGTCCTTTGCCTTCTTTTTCCCTTTTTCCCTCTCAAATGATGAAGTGTTCTTCCCTCCTTGTTAAAAATTCACTTGTTTACCTCTTGGTTTTATTCCCTTCCTTTTCTTCTGGAGCTGTATTCCTGTACTCATGCTTTCTTGCTCCAGAGTCTCTGATTTATCTGTCTGTACGTAATTTCAAAGCTCTCCCTCTTTAAGTAAAAATGCCTACCTTATTTCACGCCCTCTCAAAGTATTTCTCTTTTGATTATCATCTAAAGTTATCAAATGAAAAATTTATACTTCTAGAGACTTTGCTACTTCACTGTGTATTTTCTCTTAGAACCATCTGGCATTTGACCTTATTGCTGTCTTGAAATTTTCATTCCCGAGGCCATCCATGACTTTCTAATAAATATTGAGAGCTCACTATATGCCTTGCATAATTCTAGGTACTAGGGACACAGTATGGAAAAAAACAGTTACAAAGAAACTGATAACACAGCTTTCATAAAAATAGTACATTGTCAAATGTAATGAATACTTTTATTAAATTTTGGATCTCTTGAATTGTTCTGTGTACTACTTGCATCACTTTGACCAATCTTTTCCTACCTCCTCCTCGTGTGTTAGCCTGAAATGTGGAATTAGACAGAGTTCTTAGTCTATTCCACTGCTCTTCTCACCCATGCATTTATCCAGTTAATTTTATCCACTCTCATGGGTTCAACTGCCATCTATATTTTGATTTCTCCCAAATCTATCACTGTAGCCTAAACTCTTTCCTTAATTATAAAACTTATACATCTCTCTACTTCTGTGTTTCAAATGTTTACATAGAACACAGACACTCAAATTCAGCACACCCAAATATAGCATATTACCTTTCTATACCAGTTCTTTCTTTTTTCATAATTAACTTATATGATACCATCAAAATTCATCATCATTTAACCTAAAACATTGGCGATTGTATTTTAGTCTTCTTTTTTTCTTCTCTACCCTTCTATTTAATAAAATAACAGGTCCTCAAACATTTGTTTTCTAAATATTTCTCATTTGAATTGTAATTCCAAATTATTTCACTCTATTTTACTCCATTATTTCTCTCATAAACATTTGTAACTGCTTCCTCTCCTACACCTCAAGTTAACCACTCACAAAGTGAAAAAATTTTGACTATGTCAAGTCTTTACTTAGAAGTTATTGAATGATAGACAAAATCAAAGTCTTCAGTATGACATAAAATATTCCTCATAATATGAGGGAACTTCAAAAAGTTTATGGAAGATGGAATTAAAAGATAAAATAAAAATATAAACTTTATTTCTCCAATAAGCTGCATCAAGTTCAAGACACTTTTGTAAACAATGATACCAGCAATTTAGTCCATCCCTAAAGAACTGAGGTTCCTGGGAATTTAACCATATCATTACAGTCTCCTTTACATTATTAACTGAAGATTAAAAGGGTGCCCTTCAAATAATTTCTAAGATTAGGAAACAAAAATAAATTAGAAAAAATCAAATCAGGACTGTAAGGTGGAAGCCTAATGATTTCTCATCAGAATTCTTGCAAAATTGCCCTCATTTCATGAGAGGAGTGAGCAGGAACATTGTCACTGAGAAGGAATTTCTGGTGGTGAAGATTTTTCAGGCATTTTTCTGCTAAAGCTTTGGCTAACAAATATTCTCATAATAAGCAGATGTTATTGTTCTTTGGCCCTCCAGAAAGTCAACAAGCAAAATGCTTTGAGCATCCCTGAAAACTTTTGCCATAACCTTTGCTCTTGACCATTTTTGCTTTGATTGGACCAACTCCACCTCTTGGTATCCATGGCTTTGATTGTGCTTTGTCTTCAGGATTGTACCGGCAAAGCCATGTTTCATCTCCTGTAGCAATTTCTCAAAGAAATGCCTCAGGGTCTTGATCTCACCTGTTTAAAATTTCCATTGAAAGCTCTGCTCTTGTCTATAGCTGATCTAGGTGCATCAGTTTTCACAATCATTGAGCAAAAAGTTTGCTTATCTGGAATTTTCAGTCAGAATTGTGTAGCTGAACCAATTAAGATGTCTACAGTATTGTGTGGCTGTTAATTCTGCTGTTAACCATTGGCCTCTTCAATCAGGACATGAAGAAGATTGATCTTTTTCCTCACAAATTGATGTGGATGGTCTACTGCTACAGATTCATCTTCAACATTATGTCATCCCTTCTTAGAAAGTTATCCATTTGTAAACTGCTGATTTCTTTGGGGCATTGTCCCCACAAAGCTTTTGTAAAACATCAAATTTTACCAAAGATTTTACCATTCTTTCATACAAGCTTCACCATAAATTTGATGTTTATTCTTGCTTCAATTTTAGCGGAATTCATGATGCAATAATAAAAACTCTTTTCAAACTGATATCTTATCCTTCACAGTGCCTAAAATTACATCCTGCTCAGACATACTATAACAATTTGGTAAGAGTTTATTTTGGTGCAAAAGATTTTGTTTAATTCATGCATAGTTTTTCATAGCATGTCTTTTCCACAAAATTTGTGAAGGCACCTCATATTGTTTCTATCAACCTTGCCAGTGTTATATTTTATCACTCCATGACTCATAGCTTATATTTCAGCACAATAAATGACATATTTTCCTGTGTACACATATTTTTGTTTTTTCCCATTTGTTTGTTTTTTCATGTTTTTGCTTACTCTTTTCTATCTGCCTGTTTGTTTGTTTGTTTTTCCCATGTTTTATTCTAATACATGCTTACTCATCTTTTAAGGCACATTGCACATGTCACCTTCTGCATGGAAGTGTTTTCTAATTATCTGTCACCTCCACTATGTGCTCTAGTGGAAGTCTACCCTCGACATTTGCCAGTACTCTGTATACTTACAGTAGCATTTTATAATTATCTCTTTATATCTCAGGTAAACCTGACTTTTACTCTAAGAAACTACTTCCAAATCCTCTTTCTATTATTACTCCCTACCTCAATGCCTGACAGACAATATATATTCAATGAAGATTTGGGAAACTAATTACTTGAAGGAAGGAAAGAAAGAAGGAGTTAATCATTTTCAATTTAAAAACTTTAAACACGTGGCAGATTGTATTTTTCAAAGAAGGCCACATCTATGTTTGCCATCCACATGCATTTCCTGTACAGTGAAGGTGACCTCCTCCATTTAGGGGTGTGTGCATTTACTAACATTTACTGAATGAAAATGGCAACTACAGACATAGGCTCTGGGGATGCAAAGACTATTACCATACAGTTTGTTTGCACATGATCTCAGTAGAGAATATGTATATAAAAAATAACCATATTATAGATCATGGTCAGGCAAGAGGGGGAAGAGGTGCTATGGGTGTAAACCAGGGGAAGGTGTTTCTTTTTCAGAAGTTCTGGAAAAGGATCATCAAGGAGATGACATTTGAGCAAAAATTTACAGGACCATTTTAAGTTGGTTGGACAGAAATTAGAAAAAAGATATTCCAGAGGAGACTATGTGTAAATATATACCAATGAGAAGTATGAGAAATTCAGAAAACAAGAAGTAGTTCAGAAGAGCTGATATGTAGGGTGCCTTTTGGGAAAAGAATGAGATATGAGTGCTGGATCTTTCTTTTTCTCTGAAAAGTGAGCTAACTTCCTTTAAAAAAATCAGTGTCCAAAGTTGCTGATACAAAAACTATTTCCCCAAGTCAGCCCTCTCTTAGCAACTACTCAGGTATATTTGATAGTTGGATCACTCTGGGAAATTTAACAAAATTGCATAGGCATAATCCTTTAGTTTTTATTTTGTCTGAAACATCCACTGTTGAACAGTACATCTCCCCAGGGGCTCAAATGATAATATTACTGAAGGCTCGATAGTGGCCTTGTCCTTCCTGTATGGCAAGACCATTTTCAGGACCAAACTGCCCATGCTGAGGCCACTTGCAGTCATGTGATTATCTAGAAGCAAGGGCCATGATGTGCCCTTGGCTAACTTTCTTTGAAGTAAACTCTACGTGTAGCAAAGGCATGAGATGCTCTTATCCTCCTTCCAGGGTAAATGCCTTTACTATCTGTCCTTTCCAAGACTGGGTCTTCTCTGAGGACTCACTGCACTATACACATTCAGTATACTTCTCTAAAATCTGATAATGTCTCTTGGTGGTGGACCCTCAGTCTTCTTCAAGGTCTTCTCACTAGAAGGAGCTAAGCACACACATTGTTATTCCTTCAGGTCACAGCCAGTAACTTTTAGAAACACACACAAACACACCTCTCATAAGGGTAAAAATTAATTTTCACATCCAGCTTAAATACATAAAAATAAAATAATTCCAAAGGGCTTCAAAATTTGCAAATCCACCTTGCTCACTTGGGCAACTATATTTTCCTGTCATGAAGATGTTATTGATTATAAGCACATCATCAGTTAAAAGCACCAAGGAAACCTGACCACATTAAATGCCCATTTATCAATTAAAATATCAATTAAAATATTTTAAGCAATTAAATTATGCTTACAGATATTAGAATTAAATATTTATATTTAAAATATAAAATGTCATCACTACACATTGGAATATAACTCTGTACCCCATAAATATGTACAATCAGTAATTTTCAACTAAATTAAAAAATGCATATATATATATACATATATGTGTGTGTGTGTGTATATATATATATATATATATATATGAAAAAAAAGCCTATCTTAGAACTGTATTTTCTCCTTTTCATATATAGGTGAAAATTAAGTAAAAGAGTCATACCCAATTTAGCAAAAGTTCTATCAAGTTTCCCTAGTGACTTAGTTCAAAGACTCATCATATTTCTTAGGCATTATTTTTCAAAGTGGCAGCCTGAATGACTACAGGAATCATATGTTAATTCATGAATATTTTAAAATTTATTTTAAGTTGAGTTTTGTATCAGTGTTAGTAGTTGGCAAAAGTATTGGAATTCCGGACACAATACAGGGTCATGTTATCCAGTCACTCAGTTTTCTCCTGTTATAGTCAATTATGTTAGTGTTCTTTGGTCAAAGATGAGTCAGTAGAAATAATTATTTTTCCCACATATATTCACCAAGCCATAGGCTACAACAACATATATGTGCAATATTGAGGATAAGGAAAGTAGAGTTTTCTAAAATCATACATAGAAGTTGAAAAAATGATTTCCTAGTGTGTATTTGTCTTTATATGCCAAGTAGATTTAAAAAAAAAATCTTACTGGTTGAGCAGAGTGCATCATAGCACAACTCATTATCCTAAAGATTTGGATAGGTCACAGGTCAATGTACATTCTTCAAAATACCTTAAGCAAGCATGTTTCATTAAATATTCACATAATTTGCTTAAAACACTGGGGATGCCTCTGCTCCATTATGCCAATGCTTAACTGATTTTCTATTTTAAAAATTGTCTTAGTATGTTAAGAAATAGGTTACCTTATGTCACTTCTGAATAATGAAAGTGTCATCTTCTCTTTATCTGCTGACGAATTTGTAAGAACAAAATGTGAAGTGGGTAGCAGGATGTCGAAGAATCCCAAGGCCTGTTGTGAATCATACTGGCCTTGTCACCAATCACTACTTGGGAACATTGTAGCGCAAGGAAAATAGCCCAAGACAACAATTGCCTACATTTTCTACATATTTCTGCAAATTAAAATGAAAATTCTTTAGTTTCTAAATTAGCAAGAGCATTCCTCTTATCTCCCTATTTCCTCTTACAACCTCTCCAAGTCAATCTGTTTAAGCCCAAAGCTTTACTGGACATTACCATGTCCTGAAAATCATTAGCTTAATTTTCATTTGCCAGGACTATTTACATCCTTGGACTATTTACATTTCAAGCTGTACTGAAATTCAGACAGGATAGAGACACTTTGACTATTCCTTTGTATTTGTAGTTGAATAGTGTATTTTGAAATGTGTCTACACTCATTTCACAAGCACTTGCTGGTGTAGCTTGGCAGGTAAATAAAGGACATCAGAAGATAAAGATAACGTGAGGCTGATCTGGATTAAGTTTTGACTCTATCATCTGCTGTGTGGATAACCTTAAGTAAATTACATGGCCTCTCTGGCACTCAGTTTCCTCATTTGTAAACAGAGATATTCGTATGTGTGAATGACTGACTCTAGGCCTGTCCTGGGGTGTCAGCTCAACATTTATGGCTACTGAATTCTTCCAGAAAATAGTCCACCAGAGGGTGAAGAAATAGTTACACTCTGCTGTCTTTCATCAGGTCACATCTAGATGTTTTTTTCTCTATTTCTAGAGTCCACCCTTTAAGATAAAGTACTTTGACAGGTGAGCAAAGGCACTAGAAGAATGGTAGACACTCAAGATTATGTCCTGATGTAAATTATTACAGCCATTATGGAAAACAGTATGGAGGTTTTTTAAAAAGCTAAAAATAGAACTACTGTATGATTCAGCAATCCCACTAATGGGTATTTATCCAAAGGAAAGAACATTAGCATACCAAAGAGATCTGCATCCCCATGTTTATTGTAGCACTGTTTACAATAGCCAAGATATGGAATCAATTTAAGTGTATGTCAACAGATGAATGGATAAGGAAGATGTGGTATATATAAACCACAGAAAACTACTTAGCCATAAAAAAGAATGAGATCATTTCATTCATAGAATCATGGATGAGTCTGGAAGACATTATGTTAAGTGAAATAAGTCAGGAACAGAAAGGTAAATACCACATGTTCCTATTCTTATGTGGGAACTAGTGAATAAATAAGTAATAAGTTGACGTTTTAGGAGTAGACGTTAGAATTGTGGTTACTAGTGGCTGGGAAGAGGAGGGGATGGGGGACAGGAAGAGTTTGGTTAATGGACACAAAATTACAGCAAGACAAGTAAAGTAAGTTCTAGTGGTGGACAGTAGTACTAGGCATCTGTAATTCACAATAATTTACTATATGTTAATGGCTAGAAGGGAGGAGTTCAAATGTTTGCACAAAACGTGATTGTTTTGTAAGGATGAATATGCTAATTACCCTGATTTGATCATCACATATTGTATACATATATTGAAATATAACTGTACTCCACAAATACATACAATGTTTCCATTAAAAAGTAAATAAATAAACAAATAATATTTTGTCTTGTGAGCCATGGCATGGAGGAGAGAATAGCATTGAAGTGGTAGGCAGTTTTGTAAAATAATTGCATATCTATAATGTATTAGAAAATTTAGAACTATTCACATGACCTTAGAGAGCAGAACTGAGACTGGGGTGTGGAAACTCGAGGTAGGAAGAATTGGCTGAACATAAGGAAGAACTTGGTCATAACCAACAGCTGAACCACTGTGTAGTGGGATACATCTGTTCACACAGAGACTGGATATTTGTTTGGGACTGTCTAGAGGTGGTCTGAGTAACAGTAAAGTAAATTGAATTACTTGATATTTACAGAATTGTCTTATTGTCAGAGTCTATTTTAATACCACATGCATTACCTAACTTAAAATGATAACTGTTTTCATTTTCAAAAAATAGTATTCTACCAAGTCCAGTGAGGTAGAGGCTACAGTACATTCTCACCTCCTCATTCCTACGTATCCTCTGTTTATTTGTCTCTAAAACCTTCTCCTCCCCCACCACATCAATCTAGGCTCTACACAATCTGGTCCCAGTTTACTTTCCCAGTTTCAGATGCTGCCTCCCACTCACTGGCATTCCTGGCTGTAACCACACCAGGCCACTCTTCCATACAAAGAGGGGCTATGTTTTTAGCCTCCACACCACTGCCCATGCATGACATATGCCTGAAAAACCTCCTGTCCTCCTTTGGTCATCAGAACTTCTCTTCTTGTCAAACCCTAGCAGCTTTCTTAGGAGCATGACAGTCTCTTTAGCAATACGAAGACACCCTTGAGACCAGTGCCATGTCTCTGCGTCTGCCATTGTCTCAATAGTGCTTTGCAAACGTGAAGTCTTTTTCATGTTACAAGGTGTTGATTACCACAATCATTTTTACTGAAGATAAATAAAAATTAAAACTAAAATAATTTTTTTTCATCCTTTTTAGGCATTATCAGCCATAGTTAGGTTGGCTACTCTTCAACTAGATATTGTTACACTGAAGTTTAAAAGCACAAAAGCAATAGAAGATATTCATCCAATTTTTAAATAAAATATAGAAAATATGAGACATTTGAGGCAGCAGATTTACCGTAGATGATGATTTTCCACATTTCCCAGAAAATCGTGACCACAGGCCACTCTGATTGACAGGGTCAGGCTCCGACGGAGAATCCGATTGGAGCTTCTCCTGGCTTTGACAAGGACGCCTGCACTCTTCTAAATTAGACAGGGCCTCTGCTCTCTGTTGGGCATAGCCCAAGCCCATGTCATCTGTTTGAAGAAACACTGACTTTGTTTAAGATCTAAGACACAGATTCTGAGGGCATGAACAAATAATATTTTTCAGCTTTCCCCTGACTCTAGCAAAACAAAAGCTTTGAAAGAATTGAATATGCACTCACACAGCCAGTGCATTCTGATATTCTACTAGCTGATGATGACATGAATATCCAGCTTCAATTTTTACCAGGCTATGCCAAAAAGTGGATCCTTTCTAGCTTACCTTTTCCAATGAGGTGATGACATAATTTCTCTAAGGGTTGTAGTCGCAATTTACAAGTACTTCTCCAAACAGTGATATCAACTTCTGGCTTCTCCATCTGATCTGAGTTTTATGCACTGGGTCAACATGCAAGCTCAATCCTGCCTTGACCTCCAGCTCACCCTGTACATTGGAAGCCTGCATCCCGGAAGTATGTAAGATCTCTCTTGCTACCTGTTGCTCACTGAGAAATCATCTTCCCTTTCTCTCCTTGGATTGTTTCCATCAACTTTACTGAATTCCAGTGCTGCTTTCCTCCTCACAATTTAGCTCTCCACTGAAGCTAGAGCCCAATCTATTTGGTTGGCATCCTGACTTTGGTAGCTCCTTCTTCTTGGGCTTGAGTAATAGGTAATGCCTCAGTTTCCTTTGTGGGTGGACCTACCAACTGGCAATGCCTATTTGCTTTTGAGAATGTCCACTCACCAGAGCTCCTCTCTGACAAACCCTGAGCCCTTCTGCCCCAAGACTCGGCCCCACCAGGGATCCACCAAAAGACACCAATAATACTAAGCCCTTGTCATCTTTCTCTTCACTTAATAATTAAAATGGAACTTTGGGTGACCATAAGAGCACTGAGCCAGAACACCAATGATATATCAGTAGCATATTGATTAAACACTGGTTGAAAATCTACCACATGACAGATACTGTACTAAACACCGGAAATATGGTGACAGGTAGTCAGTTTCTTAGAAATCACCTAGCACAAGGTAAAGCCATATTTTCCCTTGCATATATTTAATTTTAATAAGATAAGTCCCCAAATAAGCCACAAAGCATAATAAAACAAAACAAAAACAAAAATAGATCAAAGCCCTGGGAATTCACAAGAGCACTTAGGGAGCAGACCAAGCCTAGCCTCAATCATGGGAACCTTAACTTCCATCTCTGCTCATTGGTCATCTTTAGATTCTCAAAGTGCACCAGAGATACTAAATGAACGGCTTCTGATATACCACAAATTATGTCTTTAGAAAGTCACATTCCTATTTCAACAAAGTCAACCAAGCTAAACTCTTTTAATGTGCTCTTGAAAGGAAAAAAGTCTCTCTCTCCCCCCCCAATAGAATGTGCTAAAATAAGAAAAATCAATTCATTTATTTATTTGGTGGGTGCTGTGGTAGGCAGGATAGTGGCCTCTCAAAGATGCCTACACCCCAATCCCCAGAGCCCATGAATGTGTTACATGGCAAAAGGGACTTTGCAGGTGTGGTTAAATTAAATATCTTTGGATGGGGAGATTATCCTGGATAATATGGGTAGGTTTAATGTCATCACAAAGGAAGCAGAAGTCAAAAAGAAGAGAGGAAATGGAAGCAGAGGTTGGAGTGATGGGTGATGAGCCAAGGCATGAGGGCAGCCTTGCAGCTGGGAAAGGCGAGGAATAGATTCTTTCCTGGGGGCTCCAGAAAGATACAGCACTGCCAACCCATTTTAGACTTCCGATTCTCAGAACTGCAAAATAATAAACTTCTGTTGTTTTAAGGCATTAAGTTTGTGGTACTTTCTTACAGCAGCAGCGGGAAATTAATACAGGTGTACAATGAGTTTAATCAACCAATATCTAATTTCCATTAGGTTCCCAGGAAGGAAGTGTGTGTGAAATTGGAAAACATTGCTGACAATTTATCTGAAGAAGAAAATCTACAGCTCACGTGAATTTGAAATAACCAAGTTGTCTACTAATAATGTCAGTAAATTAGATGGAAAACTGTAAAATGACTTGATGATCTTATTTGTTACACTTGACTCCAGACAAGGACAAATCAGGGGAAAGAGCAAAGGAATTTCTAAGAGCAGCTACACTTTAACAGGGTGGTTACAAAGAATTTTTTAATAATCCTTTGTGAAAATAGAGATATCGACAAAAACATACAACACCTGAACTCCTTAGTTTTTCAGTTCAGTTACAGAAGAGAATTAAATAATTTGTAAACTAGTGACTTTCCACTGAGCGACATTTTACAAACAGACACATCCAGTATCATGTCGTAGTCAACATGTATGACTTTGAAGTATTATTTAGTCCATAAACAACTTAAAGAAACCTAAATTTGTAAAGGGATTTGGTCAATAGTCAACATAACTATCAAAATCTAAAACCAATATCAAAAGGAGTAAGGAAAAAAGGAAGGTGGGCTACAATAAGACCACAGACATTTCGAACTGCTCGAGGATGATGCAAATCATGATAAAATAAAAAGTCATTACCTTGTCTTAAAGTTTCTGAAATTTGTAACATTGTAGTGAAAATGTTGCTATCTTTACTTAAATTTCTACTTTCTTTAGGGGAAAAAAACCAGTGAGTACTGCTCATTGGCTTCATTATCTCCACCTTGATGTTCCTTGCATTCCTGCTCCACTGCTCTGGTTCAAGACAATTAATCCTAATATCCAGCTCCTCCTGGGTAATTTCTCATCTTGGCAGGTCTCTTTCTGTAATGACTAAAGGGGAGTGGCCGAGTTCCCAAAGCTTGGGCTCAGCCAGATGTACTTCTCCTCACAGACATGAACAGGCTGTTCTGGCTGCTCCCATTCTTCTTTCTTTCTCCTTCTTTCTTTCTTTCATTCCCATCCTCCTGTCTCCTCCACTTTTCCTTCCTTCTAACCTCTCCTTTCTTTTCTTCTGCCTTCCCTTTTTTCTCCCTCCCTTCTTCCCTTCCCTTCCTTCCCATTTGTGCCTCATTTTCCTAAAAAGTAGTTTGACTTCAACAGTCAAAAATAAAACAAAGCCAGGGAGTCCTGCAGAAACCACATCCAGGCTTTCTGCACAGTGGAGAACATGGGCTGTAGCCCCCTCTACTAAGTGTAATTAGGTGATTGACAAATGGCAGGTCGCAATGGAGATGGAAATAACCTCTATTATCATGCCTCCCTTACTCAGGGAAAAAGCTCCAGTGCCCTAATTTTTTTCAACCCAATTCCAGTTTCATATTTATGAAAAGCTATTCTCTGCCACTCCCCAGCAATCTGCTTATTGAACATACTTTTCTGCAAGCATAATTATATCCCCCATCCCTTGATATTGCATCCTTTTATTTCATTTTCCTCTCCGTCTCCTGCTGTGCTGACTGCCATCACAACACTCCATGATCTGACCAAGAGAATAGGTCATTGATTTTTTTTTTCCAAAGCCAGTACCACTCTGTGAATGGGTCTCATTCCCCAGAGATGGTGAGTGTAAGAGAGAGAGAGAGTGGAGAGAGTATGATAACACAGCCATAGGACACTGGGTCAAAGGTCCCCATCCACTCCTGTGCAGCTACATTGTGTTTGCTCCCTCCCCTGACGCCATCTCCTCTAATGACAGCTGCTCCTGTGTGTGTGCTTATACTGGAAATTGGATGTCATTTCTGCGTGGGCATATGATTATCATATGTACACATGAACTTCAGCCAAGATCTGCATTTGGAAAACAAGTGAGCAACAAGGACAATATCCATTAGTCTACGATTTTGGATTATACTTTTTACCAGCTTAGACAGACTGCACGTCATTTATTCACATTTTAGATAGCATGGACAGATTGAATATTTACCAAATAACTTTGCAAACCCATGCTCTGTGAAGCTATATAGCACTTCTGACGTGAAGGCAACGGTAAGGACAGGCTGCTGGCTGGTGACTAAGCTTGGTAGACACTTCTCTCCTCTGTTTCCTTGATTCTGAGATTTGACTTATAATTCTCCCCTAAATATGCTTCACTGTGCTAGCGAAGAGACAAACAACCAGGTAATTATTGAGTGAGAGTCTATTCCATGCCAAGCTCTTGTCTAGGCACAAGGAGTATGATGATGAGCAAAGCAGGCAGCACTGTCTTCCAGTAAAGGGAATGAAAATAAGATAATTTTACTCCACAATTTTACTCTAATTGTGTGTTCTTGATATCTGATATCTCCAAATACTCCCTTTAATTTGAATTGCATGTGAAAGAAATTCTCTGATATATTTAAGACTTGGTTTAATATTTTTATCCTTCTGACAATATTTTGGGTGTATGGATCCATATGCTCGTGTCTTATTTGTAAAAGCATTGGAAGCTAGTTATTTCTATCATATAAAGTAGATTACCAAAAGAAAAACATTTCCAGACATTTTGTGAGTAACATACTACCATTATATAAAAATCATAATGTTCTCATTCTCCTGTTATATCTCTAGGGGTCTGTGTAATTGTTTTTATTCTGTTTGGTTTCGTTTTTGATCTTCATAAAATTGGTATCATTTGGAAGGTATTTTTTGTCTGGGACAAATCATTCGACCCCCCCCCCCCCCATGCACCAGTTTATTTTTAATTAATGTGAAGAATCATTGCCTTGTGGTCTAAAAGAGGTGCTTTTTTTAAATTATAAAAGTCTCTATAACATTAAAACTTCCACACACAAAGAAATATAACTGTCAGAATTATTCTGTCATTATAAACAGAAATTATTTTGTATATTTTTGATATCCTTTCTTTCTATCTTGATTTTCCTATCTTTTTCCAAATTTGTCATTTTAAATCTTGATTAATATCTAAGTATTCCTTAGAAAAGAAATGACTATTTCCCCTGGTTCTAGTTCTAAGTACAAATTTTCATGATTAGAAAAATTAATTTTCTGTTTATAATATTTTACTATTTTATTGTACACTTTTAACATAGGTTTTCTTTATTATCAAAAGATAATACTCCATATACCTTTAACTTCTATATCATTTTTGAAGACATAAGAATTAGTTAAATACTTTTATTTGACTCTCTAACTTTCTGCATATATTAGTACAATTCCTATATCTTAGGCTGAAAAATCTTGAATGCTGAAAATCATACTGTGACTCTCAAAATCATGTATTTAATAAATTTAATAAAGCATCTTGATGTTTTTATATGTACATATGTATGTCTGATTCAAGGTGATATGATAAAAATTAAATAATGTATATCAGGTTAAACAGGTAAAAAGCAGGTCTTTTGTAGCAGCATTATTCATACTGGAAAAGATTGGAAGCAACCAAGATGAATGGATAAACTGTGGTATAATTCATACAATGAAATATTATATGCTATAAAAAGAAATGAGCTATCAAGCCACACAAAGACATGGAGGAAATTTAAATGCTTACCAGGGTACTACAAAATTTCAAGGAAAAAATTGCATATTTTTAATTCTATTTTTCCATGACTCTTTTGAAGTACCCTCATATTACTAAGAGAATGAGACTAATCTGAACAGGGTAAACACTGCATGATTCCAACACTATGACATTCTGGCAAAGGTAAAACTGTGAAGACTAAAAATATCAGTGGTTTTCAGGGGCTGAGGGATGGGTAGAGGGCAATGCGTAGGTGGATCACAGGGGATATTGGGGCAGAGAAACTACTTTGTGTAATATTGTAATGGCAGATACATGTTAGTATACATTTGTGAAAACCTACAAAACTGTATACAACATAAAGAGTGAACCCTAATGTTACCTATGAACTTTAGTTAATAATACTGCGTCAACGTTGGCTCATCAATTGTAACAAATGTACCACACTAATGCCTGATGTTAATAATGGGGAAACTGTGTGTTGGGGGAGAGAGGGTATGTAGGAACTCCCTGTACGTTCTGCTCAACTTTTCTGTAAACCTAAAACTACTCTAAAAAATAAAATCTATCAATAAAACTTAAAAAGCAGTTCTTGATATAAGATAGAGAAAATACAATAAGTATTAGGATGATGTTATTACACTAACTAGTTATATAACTTTTGAAAAGTTATTACACATCTTTAAGACAAAGTTGAGAACCAACTCAGTGTTGCTACGATGATTGACATTGTCAATGTCGAATCCTTAGCTTAAGCTAGGGAATGAGCTAGAGAAAATCTCAATAAATTTCAGTAATTCCTATTCTTGAAATTCATGTACACTCATTGAAAAACAGATCCCCCCAACAACAAATTATTCTTAGTAAGTACACAATGCCTTTTGCAGTGTTCAAGAGTCTGCATTTCATTGCACTGTAAGACAACTATAGCACATACATCTTCTTCAAAAATAGACAGAATGCACATTTTCTTTCATTTTCTTTCAGAAAATTCACCATAGTGGAAGCTAGTTAGACTCAGTCCTGTTATATCTTAGTACCACTGTTTGAAAAAAATTCCACCTTTTATTTATGTATCATGGAGTCTATTGACACCTTAATGAGATCTAAATCCAGTCCCAGCATCTCCATTAATGCCTGTTTCTGTTGAGGTGCCCAGAAGCAATAAGAAGGGAGATGTGATCCACTATGATTCATAGTCTTTTAAGTACACATTGTAGGTCAATACAGGTAAAACTGAGCAATACAAAGGCCATAAGGAAACCACTCTTCATTGAATCCCTAATCTACATTTGAAGTGCAGTTTGAGTTAGATACAGAAAGTATTTCCCATTTGACTTGAATTAGCCTTTTTAGGGTTTTTGTTGCTGTTATTGTTGTTGCTGTTTTTTCAAATTTACCTAGATTTCCCATGTAGCAACAGAGGCTTCCCTAAGCAGTTCCCCAGAGCCACACCCTCTGTCCCACTTTACTCTTGACCCACTTTGTCTCACCTGTTTCTTTCCATCTCTAATCTAAGCCTCAGCTTTTGGTTTCTGATACTTCCTTCTCTGCTGCTTCTTTCAAGGACCCTTTTGAACTCCCCTGGGGCATTAAATTCAGTGTCCAACTCAACTGCCAGCCTAGCTCTGTCAGCACACAGCACTGGTTTTGTGCCCACTGCTCTAACCCAACACCATGCCTCCGCCTCGCCTGTTAAAACTGGATCTGATGGATATAAACAACCTGGTCCCTGGAAGAAAAGGAGAGAAACTTTTCTTCCCTTCTTTTATAAGTTTTTCTTTATTATTTTTTGAAATGCTTGCACCTGACATCAATGGTCTAAGGCACATGATGATAAAAATTCTAAGGACTGTCAACTTACAATATTGGTCTCTGGACAGAGACACAAATATTTAGCTCCTGGTGTGTCCAGTAAATCCAATGAAGCAATCTTTTTATGTGCAACTTTGGTAATTTAGCACCAGCCACCTTAAGGGAAGCTTGCACGATAACAGACATTCCAAAGTGTCTTTAGGCTTTCATCTACCCAGTGGATTATTCCATAAAAGTTCTTTGTCAATCCCTGATCATACCTGAGAAAGCTTAATAGTAATACTCTCTTCTTGCTTAATTAAACTATCTGAAGCTCATGAATGCAACAGTAGTTTAGCTTTGTTTTCTCCCCTTTTTCTATGTGTCTTTGTCTTAAGCTAGTATGGACTTTTAAGGGAATCTTGCATCCCTTTTTATTCAATTTCTTTTTGCTATAGTATCGCCCTAACTAATCATTCAGAAATGATTCATTTCCATTTTGACAGATATTTTTTGTCAGTGTTAATTATAGGTTCTTTTTTTCTCCATTTTACTGAAAATTTCTGACACTAGTTTATATAAAGAATGAACAACAGACTTGGTTCTGTTCTTCTCAGAGCAGGTTGTAAGTGATCTCTCTCTCTTTGTTTTTGGAACAAAATAAGAGCCCTTGGGGACTTCACAAATACAGTTCACAGTCTTGAAAATAAGGCTATGTATTGTTGATTGTAAACATGCGAGTTCAGTGAGACTTAGAAGAGCACTTTTACCACTTCAAATCCAAACTTAACAGGCTTGAGTTTGCAAAGAGGAAACCCAATGGTAAGTCTTACAGAAGAGAATCAATTCCGTGGTGTCCCACATAGCTGTAGATGAAATTTGAAATGAGTTACTGGGACCTCATTATGGCTCTCCCTGAAAACCTTTTATTGTTATGGTTAAAACAGCTATGAAGTTTTGCAGGGCTAAATAACCAAGATGTATACATCGTAATCCTGATTCTGTCTCAGGCTGGCCAGGTTAAGAAGGTCCAGCCTGGCCATTCTTCTGCTGACACTGATTGTGCAGAGACCTGACAGGCAGGACTTTGAATACTATTTCAACAGGATTGTCACAGAGTCTTTCAAAGAAGCTAAGAAGTGATTCCTTTCTTAATGCTGTAAAAATAGCATCTTGCAAACAGAACCCTTCATATTACACAGAGTGGCTCTAATGATCGCAATGGCAAAACACTTATAAAATCCAACAAATAATAGCTATATTTCAAGTAAAATCAAGCATAATTAATAGAATTCTGTAATTCACATTTTTTTCTAGAAGGAAATAAACGTTGGTACAAATTAGAGTCGACGAAAACAACGACCAGTTCTACCACTTGTTGCACAATAGAAAACTCTTTCTGAGTGAAGGAAACAATTATAATCAGTAAAATGTATCTGTACGTGGTATTTTGTTTTATATATATATAAATATACACATATATATATATATATAGATTCAGCTGGAGATGGTTTTCTTTCTTTTCTCAACCTTTAGTTATGCATATCTATAAAGTGTTAGTTTCATTCAATAAACACAAAGCATCTAGTGAAAAAAAATAGACAAAACTTTAGCTAAATACTTGTATATTTAAAACATTTAAACTCATGCTATTGGTGACTTAAGAAGTTAATAGATACCATTTATTGAGCGTTTACTCATGTTAAACACTATCCTTATTTCTTCCAGTGAAATAGCATATGTGTTATTATCTATGTTTTATTGATGAGGAAGCTGAGGCTCAGAGTGCCTGGATGAATTGCCCAAGGTTGTTTAGTCAATCAGTGACAGAGGTTCAATGAAAACAATCTTGCAAAAGCTGATGGGTAACCAGCATCTGAGCTATGTCATAGGAGCCCTCACTGTCTAAAGGGACAAAAACAGAGAGGACAATTGTAGTAGCGTTTGGAACTGAGGGGAGAGCAGAAGGAGATCTCCAAGATGAGGCTCTGCTCCCTTCCCCTGCTTTTGGGGAATCTGAGTTAAAAATGGTGGCATGGACGTTAGTCAGGGCTTGGACAAGTAGCATATTTTCCATGCTGGGGAAGGATCCTCTAAGGTACAAGTTACAAGGAGGCAGCAAATTCTAAGGTAATTGGAGCCCAATTCCCAAATGGGACTTATAAGAACCTTTCTCTCACTACCAGCCTTACCTCTATGGGGATCAAAGCAACTCTCTAATCCCACTCTTTGTTTGAGAATTCACTTTTTACAAGAGACGTGCTAGAGAAATAGATGTCCAATACTCATGACCAGCCTAGACACTCCAGACAGAACTACACAGACTAAAATGAACATGTTAACCACTTCAGAGACTGGAACTAAGTTCCCATCACCCCCACTCTCACCTAGAACCCCCACATTCCCACCATTTCTGGGCCATCCACATTGAGTGCAAAGTGGGGTAAAGATGAGATTGCCTGGCGTGCCCTGCAGGCCACCGTCTGCCTTCTGCTCCTGTGTATCAGACCTCTGAGGTGTGCTTCCACTGGTCTAGCAGGGATGACTTTTTTTTCATGATAACTGTAGCATAGCAATACATTAGCATAAGGTGATCACATGAAAATCTAGAAGTTTAATTCATCAGTATAAACACTGATTGGTAATTACTATATAGTAGGTACTGGATTTTCAGAATTAAATGCATTCATGAACCTGTATTTCTTTACATTTTCTAAAGTAAATCTTTAAATTTATACCACTTGAAACATTAAATATATGTCAATTATTTTGAATTTAATAAAGTGCATAGATATGCTTATAAGAATTGAGTGTGTGCCTAAGTTTGCTGTAGAAATGATTTTTTTTTTTTTCTGAATCTGCTTGTACCTTTAGAAACAGTACTTAATAAAAGCCACCTACATGTTGCTTGCTTAAGAGTTTAACCTGATCTTACAGTTAACAAGGGTTGGATCTGACATAAATGAGGTTTTTCATTGTATTTACAAATAAATGTGCAAACAAATTAATAATGAGTGTTAATATTTTATTACTCATTTTCCTGGTCACAAGAAAATAGATATCACTCCAGGTACAACAAGTAAGTATTGCATCTTCATCAGTTAAGCAAGATATAAACTTCATCCACAGGATGCTGGCCTAGTAGTTGAAAGGTGAAAATACATGGAATTAACACCTTACTTTCTTCATCATTTAATTTACCAGTGACCAAACCCCAAATCTCAGACTACTCTCTTCATAGGCTGGATATGGGAATCCTCTACATTTCTCCATTCCTTCTTCCATACTTCAATACCTACTGGGAAAAGAGTAAAGGAAAAAAAAAAAAATGGAAGAGTCCAGCACATTTAAAAATTCATGATGCACAAATGAAATCAAATAGTACTTTGCAAACCATAAAGTGTCATAACGGTATAGATTGTTATTTCCATTGTTAAATTATTCTAACTGCAACTAGAAAAAAATGGAGTTAAGTACACATAGTAAAATAATAATCATTTGTAAAAGGACTTGATTCCACAGTGTCTGCATAAAATTTAAGTTCTAGACCAATGGGTTTGTATTTACTATAGGCAGAGAATGCTATCTGGAACAAATAGATCCTCACCTAACATCTTGTAGATTCTCATTATGAATGGTAATGCTGTCACTAAAGGTTTTGTTCTACAAGACTCCACCACCCTGGAGAGGTAATTGTGTTGAGACAGTATTGGCATTTCTCAAGATAGTATTGAAAAGTTCACATTGATCTTACAGCACAATTGATCAGTAACAGCACCTTGCTGGCATCTGCTTTTTTGCCTACTAACAAAGTAGCAAGCTCTGTGCTGTCAGTCCTTGTGGATAGGCTATCAATAACAACAGTTGGCTTTGATTTTAGGAGCACACATTCCAATATATGAACCTCCAAGAGATGGATAAAAATACGTTTTTACCCTTGTTAAGTCTCCTGATACTGGCTTAACTAGGAACATAACTCTCAGATACTAACTCTTAATATATGACACAGCCTCACCCAACTTTTCAAATGTTTTCTCTTTCCATTGTACAGTTTTATTATATTTTGATGGTGATGAGAGATATATTGTCATAAGAGAATATATTTCTATTTTACGTAATATGAAAACCTGGCTCTAGCATCTAAACGTTAGACACATCTGTTAATAGACCAAAAATTGACCCCCCTCTCTCTTTTTTCTTTTCAAACCTGCCAGTTGACAAATTTTAAAGCAAACATATTCTCAATAGCACATGTGTTATTATTTTGATTTTTTCTTTTATTTGTATAGATAACAGTACATACAAACATACACACTTGTGCATACATGATGTTGCTTAATAAACATATGCCACGATGGAAGAAGAGGAGGAATTCAGGCTTGTTGCTCATTGTTAAGAAGACAGACTGAGCAGCCAGAGACCTTCTACTCGGGACCTTGCCGTCTTGCTCTGATCTGTATGGCTGCAGCTGGGGAACTGACTCTCTACTCCTGGAACTTCCTTTGTACCATTCTTTTCCCCCAAGGAATATTCATAGCAGATTTTACTAGGATCACCTCTGTTCAGTTTTAGTGGTGCAGTTCCCACTCTGTCAGAGACACAGCAGCCATATTAATCACGCTCAGGACCACTAATACCAACAATCCGTCACCACAGCCGACCAAATGCATCATCCACTGTGACTAGAAAATTCACCCCAAGACCCGACAATTTGTCCTGGCACTGTATCTTCCAGCACAAAGCAAAAACAGAAACTAGTGGTTATCCTGTTCTTTCCCATCTTTTTCTCTTCTTTTTCAAATTTTTTCTTTTTTTTTTTTTTTTTGTGATAGCTCAAAGCTTATTGAGTCTAAAAGAATTTTTACTTTATTTTTTTTTTCTTAGCTCTATGAGATTTATTTATTTATTTATTTATTTATTTTTAATTTTATTTTGTCGATATACATTGTGGCTGATTATTGCTCCCCATCACCAAAACCTCCCTCCCTTCTCCCTCCCCCCCTCACCCCCAACAATGTCCTTACTGTTTGCTTGTTGTATCAACTTCAAATAATTGTGGTTGTTATATCTTCTTCCCCACCCCCGGTTTTTTTTTTTTTTTTTTTGTGTGTGTGTGTGTGTGTGTGTGTGTGTGTGTGTGTGTGTGTGTGTGAATTTATATATTAATTTTTAGCTCCCACCAATAAGTGAGAACATGTGGTATTTCTCTTTCTGTGCCTGACTTGTTTCACTTAATATAATTCTCTCAAGGTCCATCCATGTTGTTGCAAATGGCAGTATTTCATTCGTTTTTATAGCTGAGTAGTATTCCATTGTGTAGATATACCACATTTTCCGTATCCACTCATCTGATGATGGGCATTTGGGCTGGTTCCAACTCTTGGCTATTGTAAAGTGTGCTGCGATGAACATTGGGGAACAGGTATACCTTCGACTTGATGATTTCCATTCCTCTGGGTATATTCCCAACAGTGGGATAGCTGGGTCGTATGGTAGATCTATCTGCAATTGTTTGAGGAACCTCCATACCATTTTCCATAGAGGCTGCACCATTTTGCAGTCCCACCAACAATGTATGAGAGTTCCTTTTTCTCCGCAGCCTCGCCAGCATTTATCGTTCACAGTCTTTTGGATTTTAGCCATCCTAACTGGAGTTAGATGGTATCTCAATGTGGTTTTGATTTGCATTTCCCGGATGCAGAGTGATGTTGAGCAGTTTTTCATATGTCTGTTGGCCATTTGGATATCTTCCTTAGAGAAATGCCTATTTGGCTCTTTTGCCCATTTTTTAATTGGGTTGCTTGTTTTCTTCTTGTACAGTTGTTTGAGTTCCTTATATATTCTGGATATTAATCCTTTGTCAGATATATATTTTGCAAATATTTTCTCCCATTCTGTTGGTTGTCTTTTAACTCTGTTAATTGTTTCTTTTGCTGTGCAGAAGCTTTTTAGTTTGATATAATCCCATTTGTTTATTTTTCCTTTGGTTGCCCGTGCTTTTGGGGTCGTATTCATGAAATCTCAACATAATTAAAGCCATATATGCCAAACCCACAGCCAATATCATCCTGAATGGGGAAAAGCTGAAAGCTTTTCCTTTAAGAACAGGAACTAGACAAGGATGCCCACTCTCACCACTCCTATTCAACATAGTGTTGGAAGTACTAGCCAGAGCAATCAGAGAAGAGAAGGAAATAAAGGGCATCCAGATTGGAAAAGATGAAGTCAAACTGTCCCTGTTTGCAGATGACATGATCCTATATATCGAACAGCCTAAAACCTCTACAAAAAAACTGTTGGAATGGATAAATGATTTCAGCGCAGTAGCAGGATACAAAATCAACACACAAAAATCAGAAGCATTTCTTTTCTCCAATAGTGAACAGGCAGAAAGAGAAATCAAGAAAGCCTGCCCATTTACAATAGCCACCAAAAAAATAAAATACTTAGGAATTGAGTTAACCAAGGAGGTGAAAAATCTCTATAATGAGAACTACAAACCACTGCTGAGAGAAATTAGAGAGGATACAAGAAGATGGAAAGATATCCCATGCTCTTGGATTGGAAGAATCAACATAGTGAAAATGTCCATACTACCCAAAGTGATATACAAATTCAATGCAATCCCCATCAAAATTCCAAAGACATTTTTCTCAGAAATGGAAAAAACTATTCAGACATTTATATGGAACAATAAAAGACCACGCATAGCCAAAGCAATGCTGAGCAAAAAAAATAAAGCTGGAGGCATAACACTACCTGACTTTAAGCTATACTACAAAGCTATAATAACCAAAACAGTATGGTACTGACATAAAAACAGACACACTGACCAATGGAATAGAATAGAGAATCCAGAAATCAACCCACACACTTACTGTCAGCTGATCTTTGACAAAGGCACCAAGCCTATTCACTGGGGAAGGGACTGCCTCTTCAGCAAATGGTGCTGGGACAACTGGATATCCATATGCAGGAGAATGAAACTAGATCCATACCTCTCGCCGTATACTAAAATCACCTCAAAATGGATTAAGGATTTAAATATACATCCTGAAACAATAAAACTTCTTAAAGAAAACATAGGAGAAACACTTCAGGAAATAGGACTGGGCACAGACTTCAAGAATTTTTACTTTAAAAAATGCTTACTCCGTGTTATCTCCTCATGCTCTGGGTTGAGCTCATTTGGTGGAGGGTTATCACATGCCCCCTTTGCGATAATGTAAGTGAGTCAAGAGAGTGAATTGAGGTTTCTGGTTTCTAACTAAATACTGGCACTCTGCTTTTGACTATTCTTATAATATTTAAAGAGAAAATGTGGATAACACCCTGTGTTTACCTCCCAAGGTGATGCTTCCATTTCATTGCAACTTATTTATTTATTTTTATTTCTAGGATGGGCACTACACAAGAGGTAAATAGGGAACAGAATTAGTGTGAGCCCATCAGAACATCTTATTAGCATAAGCCACCCAACAAGCTGACCATGGAAATATCAATGTGATGTCAATGCTAATAATCTGGTGCACCAATTTATTGTAATAATATTGTGCATGCAAAAATTAATATTTTAAATAATTACTACTTACTGATCACCTACTTTTTTCTAGATATGCTGAATATTTTATTTTGATTATTATAACTGTATTTTCTCATTTTATGCATGTTAAAACCCTATACGGTTGGCATAATTTTCTTCATTTTACCTATGAGGACATTTAGAGTACAAAGAACTAGGCCCTAAGAGTTGGTGAAAAATATACCGTTCAGAATAATAGAGCCAGACTGGCACCCAGGTCTGTCTGCCACCAAAACCTGTGGTCACCCAGCAACACTTCACTGCAGATTGACTTATAAACAGTGAGGATTTGGCAAAAGAGAAACCTTACTTTCAATACCATTCCCCTAATATCATCCAATAAAACAAAGAATTTAAAAAATAATTCTTGTCAATATTTTGCAAGGTGTGTCTGCAGGTCTTAGCCACCTCAACCATCCTCTGTCTCTCTATGTCTGTGTGAACCAGGAGCCATAATGACATCACCTTGCTCTTGTGCCCCTGGTCAAAGATGACTCATTCAGGAGTTTCCACTAGGGCCAACCTGGCTCTACCAATAAGATGAACTCTGTCCAGATTTTGAATAGAATTCAGAGAAAACTAGTTAGTCCTGTGTGTAGCTGATGATAAGAGACATAGACAATTTGAACACTGTGGGTTTCTTTACAAACTTTCCATCCTGAGGAACAAAGCTATATATTCTATGTCCCCATATCTTCCAAGAAATGATGTTGGCTTCAGAGTCTGAATGTTCTCTATGTGTTATTTTTCTGCAACACCATAGGGTCAAATCAGAAATGCCACAATTCTGTCATTCAAAATATAATATATGATTTTATTAGAAAAGAAATATTTCACAGACTGTATCCACTAACACTTTTCCTTCTCTCAAAAACAGGGGAATAAGTATCTTCTAAAAGAGTTCAAATAATGTTATTTTTCTCCTTAGCATTAGAAATCGATCTTTCCAGTAGATATTACTACCACCTGCCATTGTCTTTTGCTTCTGTAATACTGTTTGCCGTGAGTTGAATATGTCAAGTATTTTTAGATCCCTAAACCCAAAAGCTCTCCTCCGTTTTTTTGTGTAATGAAATCCTAATAGTTTTTCAAGACTCAGTTGAAATAGCTCCTTTCTCTTGCAGTCCTCCCTAAGTCCTCATGTCTAAAGGTCAGTGTTTGCATTTCCACTGAATGGTTAGACCAGGTGTTTTGTATCACAGGCAAAAGCTTATGTGCCCACATCCTACACTAATTTAATATTTTGACACAGACTATGTCTAACATTTTTAATTAAATGTTATATTACCTAGCAAATTGGCAAATTTATGTAATAGAATTTTAACAAAAGTTTGTTGCATTTAAATAAACTAAGTACAGGTCCATGATTCCTTAGCAGAAATCTTTAGAGGGAGGTAGGTTTTGAATTTAGACTATATTTTTTATTTTAGAAGAGCATTATGGTGCTCCCTACTGGGCTTAGGGCTGTCCCCTATGTTAAATACATAATACATTAATATTTCAGACTGTATAGTATTGTAACAGTATTACTAGTAAGTGGAATAAAGATACAAGTTGCCCCAGTTTGGTTTTATAGTTTTATGAAAAACAAATCAAATTAACAAACAAAAGATCGCACAACAGTTGGGGTTTAAAGATTTTTGGATTTCAAAATTATAGATAAAGATTGTGGATTTGGAATTCCATATGGACTTTTTAAGAAAGTTAATAAAACATTATTCAAAAATATATTAGGCCCTTTAAGATGAACTCTTTCAGTCCATAGAACTATTAAACCTTTGGTTACCACGTGCTTAGGGTTGCCCCACACACTTTCAGATTACACTCTTATCTAGGCTAGTGATAATAGTGTGTCATTCACTTTCATAATTCTTTAGGTGTGCATGGTAAATTATATGGCTACCTAAATAATAGTTAATATTTACTCAGTGCTTAATCCATGCTGGGCATTGTCATTAAGTGCGTTATATGTATTTACTCATGTAATCCTCATAATAGCCCAATGAGATAGGTATTACTGATATATAGAAAGGTTAATTGACTTGTCCAACTTACAGCTACAAATAATGGAGCACGAATTCCAATTCAGGTAGTATAATTCTAGAGGCCCCCTGAATCCCCCAATCTTAAGAGCTACACAGTGTATAAATCTCCACAATTGAACGGCTTAACTGTCTTCGAGATTAAGTGTTAAGTTCACAGTCTTGAGTATTTTGTTTTAAAAGCTATTGCTCTATAAATTATGGCTCCATATTTATAGATGTATGCTTTTCTGATGATTTCCAAATTCCTAAAAGACACCTAGACTTGGAAAATGGAAATACCACTTGTCTAAATGCACAAATTACTCTTTCAGTATATTTAGTAAAGTACATTGTTGCATAGAATCAAACACATTTTTTAATACAGTAACATATAGTCCACTGGATTTTATTTATTTTTTATAACCCATCTTATCCCCCACAAAAACTGAAGTGCCATTGACACTTTCACTTTTCAGTTTTTTTTTTAAGGGTTAATAAACAGTTTTATTTATTTATTTATTTATACTTTTATTTTATCAAAACACTGTGTAGTTGATTTCCGTGTCCCTTTACTGATTCCTCTCTCCCCGCTCACTCTCCCTGCTCCCACCCATCAAGATTATATCTGTTCACTTGTCTTAACAAGTTCAAGGAATTGTGATTGCTGTGTCTTCTTCCCTGCCCCCCATTTGTTTGTGTACTCATTTATTTATTTTTAGCTCCCACAAATAAGTGAGAACATGTGGTATTTCTCTTTCTGTGCCTGACTTATTTCACTTAATATAATTATTTTTTCCCAGAGAATTAAGAAAAATTTTATAACATCTTAATTGCAATTACTTAGTGTGTTAACTTCCTAGGCTTGCTGTAATGAAGTACCACAGATTTGATGACTTAAAACAACAGAACTTTATTCTCTCACAGTTTTGTAGGGTACATGTTCAAGATCAATGTGTCTTCAGGGTTGATTCCTTCTGGAGGCTCTGAGGGAGATCCTGCTCCATGACTTTTTCTTGGCTTTTGATGGCCGCTGGTAAGCCTTGGTGTTCCTTGGTTGCCATCTATGTCTGTCTCTGTAGCCAGATGGCACAGATGCCACTTGCTTCCCAGTGAAGCAGAATACTGAGTTCATCAGAATCCTTCATTTTTCACAGTTATTGTACTTCATAGCTTTAAAAATATTTACTTTTTTGAAATATATTTTTAATTTAAATATATTGATTGTATTTATGGGATACAGTTATATTTAATACATGGATACAATGCGTAATGATCAAATCAGGGTAGTTAGCAAATTAATTATCACAAAAAATTATCATTTCATTGTGATAAGAACATTTGAGCTCTTCTCTTCTAGCCATTTGAGAACATGCAATAAATTACTGCTACTTATAGATGCCTAGCACTACTTATAGAACCAGCAAGCACCCGAGACTCTCAGCCTGGAGATTGGGAATGGGGCTATTGTAGGCTTTGGGGGCCGGAGGCCAAAATTGTTAGCAATGAAATGAATTATTCATAAAAATAATTATGATTGCACAATTTTTTACCATCAGTTTATTTATTTATCTTTTATTGGAACATAACTGGTTGTACATATCTGTGGGGTACAGTGTTGAATAACAATACCTGTGTGCAATATGTGATGCTCAAATTAGGATAATTACTATATTTATCATTATAAATTATAACCATTTTTTGTGGACCTTTATCAATTTCTTGCTAACCCTCTCTCCTCCTCCTCCTTTCCCACCTCTGGTACCTGAGTTCCGTTCTCTCCTTTTGAAAAGTCAATGAATTATTATGACTGTTGTATCTTTCTTTCTTTTTTTATTTATTTGTTTATTTTTTAAGCTCTCACTCATGAGTGAGAACATGTGGTATTTCTCTTTCTGCATTTGGCTTATTTAACTTAGCATAATTTTCACCAAGTTCATCCATGTTGCTGTGAATGGCAGAATTTAATACTGCTTATGTTTATGTACCAAATTTTCCTTATCCAGACATCCACTGATGGACATTTATGTTGGTTCTAACTCTTAGCTATTGTAGATAAAGCTGTGATGAACTTGGGAGTGCAGGTATGCATTTAACATGATGATTTCCATTCCCTTGGGTATGCACCCAGCAGTGGGATTGCTGGATCATGTGACAGTCCTATCTGTAGTTGTTTGAGGAAATTCCATACAGTTTTCCACAATGGCTGTATCTCATCAACAGCATAGGAGTGTTCCCCTTTCTCTTCATCCTTACCAGCATTTGTTATTCTCTGTCTTTTTTATGATGGCCAGTCTAAATGGCATGAGATGACATCTCAGTGTGGTTTTGATTTTCATTTCCCCGATGCTTAGTCATGTTGAGCATTTTCTCATGTGTCTATTAGCCATTGGTATATCTTCCTTTGAGGAATGCTATTTAGCTCATTTGCCCATTTTTTAAAATTGGGTTACTGAGTTTCTTGTGTACTGTGGATATTAATTTCTTGTCAGATGTATAGTTTGCAAATGTTTTCTCCCATTCTGTAGGTTGTATTTTCACTCTGTTAATTATTTCTTTCATTGTTCAGTAGCTTTTTGGTTTGATGTATTCCCATTTCTTTATTTTTTCTTTTGTTGCTTGTGCTTTTGAGTCTTTTTCAAAAGTCTTTGCCCAATCCTATTTCCTGAAATGTTTCCCCTCTGTTTTCTTTTAGGAGATTTATGATTTCAGGTTTTATATTTAAGACTTTAATCTATTTTGAATTGATTTTGGCATATGGTGAGAGGTATGGGTCTAGTTTCATTCTTTTACATATGGATGACCAGTTTTCCCAGCACCATTTACTAAAGAGGCAGTCTTTTCCCCAATGTGTGTCCTTGTTGCCTTTGTGGAAGATCAGTTGGCTATAAGTATGTGGGTTGATTTCTGGGTTCTCTGTTATGTTCCATTAGTTAGTGTGTCTGTTTTAATGCCAGTACCATGCTGTTTTGTTTACTATAGCTTTATAGCATAATTTGAAGTCAGGAAGTGTTATTATGCCTCTGGCTTTCTTTCTTTCTTTCTTTCTTTCTTTCTTTCTTTCTTTCTTTCTTTCTTTCTTTCTTTCTTTCTTTCTTCCTTCCTTCCTTCCTTCCTTCCTTCCTTCCTTCCTTTCTTTCTTTCTTTCTTTCTTTCTTTCTTTCTTTCTTTCTTTCTTTCTTTCTTTCTTTCTTTTTTTATTGCTCAGGATTGCTTTGGCTATTTGAGGTCTTTTATTGTTCCATATGAATGTTAAGAATGTATTTTTCTATTTCTGCTGAAGAAAGTCATTGGTATTTTAATGGGGATTGCATTGATTCTATAGATCACTTTGGGTAGTATGGATATTTTCACAATGTTAATTTTTCAATCTAAGAGCATGGAATGCATTTCCATCTTTTTGGGTCTTTAACTTCTATCAGCATTATATGTAGTTCTTGTTGTAGAGATCTTTCATCTCCTTAGCTTAATTGATTTAATTAATCGGTTTAATTGATTTGTATACACACACACACGTTTTTTTAGTAAGTATCATAAGTGGGATTGCTTTCTCACTTTCTTTTTCTGCTATTTCATTATTGGTGTATAAAAATGCTACTGAGTTTTACATGTTGATTTTGTATCCTGCAACTTTACTGAAATTGTTTGTCAGCCCTAAGAGTTTTTTTGGAAGACTATTTAGGCTTTTCTATAAATAGGATCTTATCATCTGCAGATAGGGACAGACTGACTTTGTCTCTTCTAATCTGGATGCCCTTTATTTCTTGATCTTGCCTGATTGCTCTATCTAGTAATTCCAATACTATGTTAAAAAGGAGTGGTGAGAGTGAGCATCATTTTCTTGTTCCTGTTCAGGATGATATTGGTACTGAGTTTGTCATGTGGATTTTATTATTTTGAGATATTTTTCTTCTATACAGAATTTGCTGAGTGTCTTTGTCATTAAGGGATGTCAAATTAAGTCAAATGATTTTTCTGCATCTATTGAGATAATCATATGGATTTGTACTTGATTTTGTTGTGGTGTTGTATCACATTTACTGACTTGCATATGTTGAACCATTCTTGCATACCTTCAAGTAGGATGAATCCTACTTGTTGTGGTGTATAATCTTTTTTTTTTTTTTTTGATGTGTTCCTGATTCTGATTGCTAATACTTTATTGAGGATTTTTGTGCCTTTGTTCATCAGAAATATTGGCCCATAGTTTTCCATTTTTGTTTTATCTTTGTCTGGTTTTAGTATCAGGGTGATGCTGGCCTCATAGAAAGAGTTTGGGAGAATGGCCTCTGTTTCAAGTTTTGGAATAGTTTGAAGAGAATTGGTATTAATTCCTTTGTAAAAGTTTGGTGGAATTCAGCAGTAAAGCCATCTGGTCCTGGGCTTTTCTTTGTTGGCAACTGCAGATTACTGCTTTGTTATTGGTCTGTTCAGGTTTTCTGTTTCTTCTTGGTTCAATCCTGGTAGGTTGTATGTGTCCAGAAATTTATCCATTTCCTCCAGGTTTTCAAGTTTGTTGGCATATAGCTGTTTATAATAGTCTCTAATGATTCTTTGTATGTCTGTGGTATTATTTGTGATGTCTCTTTTTTCATTTCTGATTATTGTCATTTATGTCTTTGATCTTCTTTTTGTTAACATAGCTAATGTTTTGTCTGTTTTGTTTATCTTCTCAAAAAAAACACAACTTTTCATTTCATTGATCTTTTGTATCATTTTGGGGGTTTCTATTTCATTTAGTCCTGCTTTGATCTTAATTATTTCTTTCTGTCCTTACTTTCTCTTCAGGCATGACTGCAGAGTAGCCTTATTTTTTTGCCATATTTTACAATAGTCACAGAGTGACCTTGTGTAATTATTGCTGACATTCTGTGGAAATGTTCACATTTAGTAGGAAACAATTTTGTAGCCTAGCTGTTAGCTGCCACTTTCAGGGCCACCTGACATGTTTATTTGTTTACCAATATGTAATGGAAAAAACAAGTAATTTAGTTGATTTTCTTCATAGGTTTTTAGCTTTCAAAATTTCTTCCAGTAACAGGTATTATTTTTATAAGTGTATGTATAATTATACATTATATATGATTATATATAACAATATAATTTTATTATATGAGGGGTCTTCAAAAAGTTCATGGAAAAAATCTTATCATCTTCTAATTCTGTTTCTTTCACAAACTTTTTGAAGTACCCTCATATATAATTACTTATAATTATATAAAATTTATGTATGTAAATTATATAATATTATATATATGTTGTATATATATATATAGATAGATAAATAGATACAGAGAGAGAGAGAGAGAGAGAGACTTTTATTTTACTCACTGGAATGCAGTAGCTCCTCAGTGGCAGGAGGAGATTAGAATTCATACCTAACTTAGTGACCTTTTCACAGCTTTGATGCCTTTAAGAAGACTGAATTTTTATTTACTCTATCCTTTTTCTTCAATTTTGGCCCTATTGCTATTGGCCTTGAGAGGGCAGTGAGTCATTTTGCAAGAAATAGCCATAAATTATTTTTTATCTCTGTTGAAGTTAAGTTTTTTCTAAATTTGCATGAGGTATTATACATTGCTTTGCAACTAGAAAAATTGTCTCTTATAGGTGGGATTCCTACATACAAACTAATTCTCAAGTCCTGGAGGTCATGTGCCATGTCTTATCATCTTAATATGATGCTTGTCAATATGCCTAGCCCAAATCATCAAGCCTCAATAAATAATGAGTGAATCCCTCTCTCGCTCACTTTCTCTCTCTCCCATACACACACACAAGACACACACACACACACACACACACACACACACACACACACCAACACAAACACACACTGGTTTTTGGTTTATCTTGACATTTCTACTTATACTAATTTTCTGTTAACTTCTCAAAGCACTCCAATTCCCTGTGTGTAATATCATAATAAACTTAATTAGTGTCGAGTTAACAAAAGAGAAAAAAGAAAAACACTGTGTCCTTCCCCACCTCTTGCTTCAAATACACACCCCATGATAACATGGAGTGACTTGTACAACTGGACAGCAAAATTCAGAAGAGACACTGAGAAGGTAACAGGTGGAAAGTCTCTGTGCTGTAGAATAACACCCCTCTCTTTTGGCGATGCAGAGGAACGAGTCACTAGAGACCAAGGAGACCTGTGGCTGTAAAGGAAATTTTATTACTCTAACATATGTGATTTGCTTCTGTACTACTGTTTGCTTGTGATGGGGAACATAATTAATGACATCAGCCATTTTAAGTAAGGCAGCTTCTAAGGGGTAATGTAGAGGATAAGCATAGTCAAGGCAGGCCCAGGCACCGTAGATTCCAGGAAGGGAGCAACCACCGCAAGTACACCCTGTTCCAGGAAGGACTGACCAGTTCCTTATCTAGGGGCCACCAGGTCTGACCCAGAGGGGAAGACGATTAAGCAATACACTGTTCCTTGTTAGTGTGCAAACCCGCCAAAAGCTACCAGTGAATTTAAAGGTCACCTCAGATGACCAATAAGCTATGTACAACTTATCCTGTTGCAAAAGTCTGTTGAAAAACTGTATAAAAAGAGCCTGTGTTAAAGGCTTGGGGCCACTTCTGTCCTGAAGATGGAACGACCCCAGCATGCTGAAATAGAAAATCCTCTTGCTTGATTGCAGTGATCTCTGTCTCCTGGTCTTTGTGAGATGAACCTTCCCAACAAGTAGTATTCTCACCTTCAGGCTGGTCTTACATTTTGGTGCATTGGCTGGGAAATGGCTCCCTCCGGGACCAGAGACTAGAGAACAAAGGATCACTCGAGCAGGTACCACGGTTGTCTCTGTCTGTCTGCTGTGTCTGTGTCTGGCTTTGTGTCTTTGTTGTTTGCTGTAATTTGGTTTTGGCTTTTCGGTGGCTCTGGGACGGAGTCATCAATCTGGTTTCGGATTATCTGAGGCTCCGAGATGGAGCCATCGGTCTGTAGTGGTCATAGCGGCAGGTAGACATACCAGCATGTTGCGGCCACAGGAATCCTGGAGGACGCTCCAGATTCCTCTGTTGGAGACGAACGGTTTCGGCTCCACAGGAGATCTCTAGGAAGAAGACCCCTCCCGAGTTCTCTGATAATCAGGTTGTGGCGCCCGTGGCAGGGGCGTGTCAGTGTTTTGGTTTTTGTTTGTCTGGTTGCGTGTGTGTTGGGACTGATGACTTTCTGGGGCAACATGGGGCAGACTGTCTCAACCCCTTTAAATCTGACTCTGAAATACTGGACTGATGTGAAGGCCAGAGCTCTTAATCTGTCTGTACAGGTTAAAAAAATAATAATAAAATAAATGGGTAACACTCTGTTCTTTGGAGTGGCCGACTTTCCATCTCGGGTGGCCCGCCGAAGGCTCTTTCTCTCTGCCGCTGATCACAGCAGTAAAGAAAAGTTTTTGGTCTCAATTCTAAAAGTCACCCAGACCAGTTTCCTTATATCATTGTCTGGGAAGATCTGGTCATGGACCCTCCTCCGTGGGTCTGTCCCTTTTTTCCTATTGCAGGTCCATTGGCTGTGTTTGCTCTTCAAAGGATGGAAAAGAAGCCAGAAGTCCTACCCCCGACTGATTCAGACTTGCTTCTTCTAGACCCTCCTCCCCATCCTCCTTCTCTCCGATCACAGGCAGCCGGCCCGTCAGCTCCTCCAGAGGACCCACAAGGACCTGAGAGAGGGCCTGCTCAAGGGACACGCAGTAAATGAGTGACCTCTCCAGAGGCAATTCCTATCTTCCCCCTGCGGGCTTATGGCCCTCCTGATGAAGAGGGCAACCAGCCCTTACAGTACTGGCCTTTTTCCTCTTCCGATATTTGCAATTGAAAATCTCAGAATCCCCCTTTCTCTGAAACCCCCCAGGGTCTCACTAACCTTGTAGAATCCCTTCTTTTTACTCATCAACCCACGTGAGATGACTGCCAGCAGCTCCTCCAGGTCCTGTTCACCAACAAGGACAAACAACAAATCCTCCTGGAGGCGTGAAAGAATGTACCAGGAGACGATGGGTGACCTACCCTCCTCCCTGATGTCATAGATGCAGGATTCCCATTGACCAGACCAAACTGGGAGTTCAACTCGGAAGAAGGTAGGGAGCACCTGAAGGTCTATCACCAGGCTCTAATGGCAGGTCTCCAAGGGGCAGCAAAATGCCCCACCAATTTGACTAAGGTAAGAGAGGTAATCCAGGGGCCCAATGAGTCTCCGTCAGCATTTTTGGAGAGACTCATGGAGGCATTCCGTCAGTTTACCCCATATGATTCTAGTAGTGAGGAGCACAAGGATACAGTGATAGTTGCTTTTATTGACCAGTCTAGTAGGGATATCAGGAAGAAACTGCAGAAGCTTGAAGGGTTACAAGATAAGACATTAAGGGAATTAGCGCAGGTGGCCGAAAAGGTTTATCATAATAGAGAGTCAGAGGAAAAAAAAGAAGAGAGAAAGCAGAAGGAACAGGAGGCAAAAGAAATAAAGAGAGAAAAGCGCCAAAAAAGAAATCTTCACAAAATTCTGGCCACTGTAGTCAGGGAAACTAGGGAACCTAATAAGACCGTACTGGGCAACAGGAAGGAACCCCTAGCAAAGGATCAATGTGCATACTGCAAGGAGAAAGGACACTAGGCTCGAAAATGCCCCAAGAAAAAGAAAAAGCCTCAGACCCCCGAGGTCTTGGCCCTGCAGGAAGACAGTGATTAGAGGGGACGGGGTTCGGACCCCCTCCCCGCACCCAGGGTAACCCTAACAGTGGAGGGGAAGACTACTCAGTTCATGTTAGATACTGGAGCCAAACATTCAGTGTTGCAACAGGCAGATGGACCCCTTCTCAAAAAGAAGTCGTGGGTACAAGGGGCTACAGGGAACAGACAGTACTCATGGATTACCTGAAGAATGGTGGACCTAGGCATGGGCTGGTTATCCCAGTCATTCATTGTCATTCCTGAGTGCCCCTACCCACTAATGGGAAGAGACCTCCTCACCAAAATGGGTGCTCAAATTCATTTTGACCACGAGGGACCTCAGGTGTTAAACCAACAAGGAAAGCCTCTCCAGGTACTAACTCTCAGGTTGGAAGATGAGAACCAATTTTTTGAAAAACAAGGGTGGGAGACCGGACAGATGGACGGGTGGTTAAAAAACTACCCCTAGGCGTGGGCAGAAACTGCAGGGGTAGGGAAGGCTAAGAACCGGCCCCCCGTCCATGTAGAGCTGAGGGCTCAGGCAAGTCCTATAGCTGTCCAACAATACCCAAAGTCCCAAGAGGCACACAAAGGCATCTGACGCCACATTGCCCGTTTGCTCCAGCTGGGGATCCTATGGAAATGCCAGTCAGCCTGGAACACGCCCTTGCTACCAGTCTGAAAACCTGGGACTAATGACTACCAACCGGTCCAAGACCTCCAAGAGGTAAACAAATGGGTGGGTGGCCAACCTCCACTCCACAGCTCCTAACCCCTATAATCTTTTAAGCTCTTTAACCCCAGACAGGACCTGGAACTCGGTACTGGACCTCAAACATGCCTTCTTCTCTTTACCACTGGCTGTAAAAAGTCAAGATTATTTTGCCTTTGAATGGAAAGATCCAGAGACTGGCCTAGCAGGGCAACTCACGTGGACCCGCCTGCCTCAAGGATTCAAAAACTCACCCACCATCTTTGATGAGGCCCTCCACCAAGACTTGGCTATGTTCCGAGCCTCTAACCCCCAGGTAACTCTGTTACAGTATGTAGATGATCTCCTCTTGGCAGCAGCTGACGAAAAACTGTGTCTAGAAGGAACAAAGCGTCTCCTCACAGAGTTGGGAAAACTGGGCTATCGAGTCTCCACCAAAAAGGCTCAGATCTGCAAGCGACAGGACAGTTACCTGGGGTACCTTCTTAAAGATGGGAAAAGATGGTTGTCTGAGGCCAGAAAAGAGACAGTGTTTCACATTCTGCCACCCGCTAACCCAAGACAAGTCAGGGAATTTTTAGGTACTGCCAGGTTCTGCCGCCTATGGATACCTGGTTTTGCTGAGATGGCAGCCCCGTTATATCCCCTCACTAAAAACAGTCAGCCCTTCAAGTGGGGAAAAGGGAAAACAACTTGGCCGATTCTGAAGCAAGGGTGGCGGCCCACAGGTCCACGCCTATTCTGTTAGTTAACGTCCCAGAGCTAGAAAAACCCAAGTTTAAATACTCTGCTGAGGACGTAGCAGTGATCTGAAGGGACTCTAATAACCACTTTGATCAGGAAAAAGGGCACTGGCATGCAGCATCAGGCAAGCCTATCTTGCCACAAGAACAAGCACGCGCCATGATCAAACAAATGCACCAATGGACTCATCTGGGAGTTAACAAATTGGTCAAGACTGCCCTAACGACAAAATATCACATCATAGGGCTAAAACAATTAGCAGAACAGATAGTTTATAAGTGTGTGCTATGTCTAAAAGTAAATGTCTGTAAAAATACTGTAGGACTTGGCAAGAGACTCAGGGGTGAAAGACCAGGAGTATATTGGGAAGTAGACTTTACAGAGATCAAGCCAGGTAAATATGGTTACAAGTATCTCCTAGTTTTTGTAGACACCTTCTCTGGATGGGTAGAAGCATTCCCAAAAAGCAGGAAACAGCCACCGTCGTGGTCAAGAAAATCCTGGAAGAAATCTTCCCACGCTTCGGAGTACCCTAGGTAATCGGTCCGACAATGGACCCGCCTTTGTTGCCAAGGTAAGCTAGGGAGTGGCCAGATACCTAGGGGTCAATTGGAAATTACATTGTATCTACAGACCCCAGAGTTCAGGACAGGAAAAAAGGATGAACAGAACTGTAAGAGACCCTTACTAAATTAACCATGGAGACTGGCATGGACTGGGTGGTGCTCCTTCCCTTGGCCCTGTTTAGAGCTAGGAACATTCCCTCCCGGTTCAACCTGACCCCCTTTGAAATTCTCTGTGGTACCCCTGCTCCCTTGACTTTACTGTGGGACGCCTTTGAACTCACTTGCCACAGTAACAGTGACTTATATGCCAGGTTAAAAGGACTGCAAGTGGTGCAGAAGGAAGTCTGGACACAGCTGGCGGCCACCTATGAACCTGGGACTCCCAAAGTTTCTCACCAGTTCCAGGTTGGGGACACAGTCTACGTAAGGCGACATCGCTCTCAGACTCTGGAATCCCACTGGAAGGGTCCTGACCTCATGCTCCTGACAACACCAACGGCTGTGAAGGTAGACAGGATCTCCGCTTGGATCCACGCCTCGCACGGAAAGCCTGCACCACCAGAGGACCAAGGATCAAAAGACGCCACCTGGAGAGCCCAAAGTTCCAAGGAACACCCCTTGAAGCTCAAAATCATTCAGACTGGGGGTTCAAACACCTTAAATATTGTAAGATGAAAATTTTATTTTTTCCCCTTCTGTACCTGACAGTCTTTCCCGGGAGCCTGAGAGCTTCCAGCCCACATATCCCCGGAAAGTTAACTTGGTATGTTATAAATGGGGCGGGAGATGAAATCTGGAACCTATCCAAGGTCACCACGGGAAAATGGTGGCCTGACTTGTTTCCCAATGTGTGCAAATTAGCCATGGGAGCCCCAGGCAACTGGGATTTAGAAGGATACTTTGATGCTCACAAACCCTGTTCTACACCCTCCCCACCGGGGTGCTTTGGGCTCAAACTGAGGGGGGGGGGCTGCTCTACTAAAGATCGGAGAAGTATGCTGAGTGCCCTCACCTTCTGTGTGTGCCCTAGGTTCCACCATGACAGAGCACTAAACTATCAGTGTGGAGGCAAAGCAGATTATTTCTGAAAGGCTAGGGCTGTGAGACCACGGGAGACACATATTGGAATCCCTCGTCCTCCGGGGACTCTATAAAGGTAACTGCTAATTATACCCACCTCTCTCCCCCTGCTGCAGGGTGGGCAGGCCGATTGGGAAGCAGCCACTCTAAGTGGAAAGATAACCCTGCCTGCACGGGATGGTGCCACCCCCTCCGAGTATCTTTCACGGATGCAGGAAAAAAGGCCACTGAGTGGGAAAAAGGATTTATGTGGGAGTTAAGATTTTGTAAAGAGAGGTATGATGATGGGCTGTTGTTCAACATCAAGCTCAAAATAGAAACCCAGTATACTGCCATAGGCCCAAATAAATACCTAGTTCCAGGGGTCAAACCAAAGACTACCTCAGCACCCCCGTGTACCCAACCAGAGTCCTCAGTCCCCACTGTAGGGTGAGAGGCTGCAGCACCAAAGGAAATAACTCAGCCCCCTGAGCCTAGGCCTCAAAAACAACCTGGGTTATTCCGCTTAGTTTCTGAAGCCTTCAAGGTCTTAAATAGTACCAATCCCAATGCTACCCGCTCCTGCTGGCTTTGTTATAATGTTGCTCCCCCATATTGTGAAGGAATAGCCTTCAGAAATGAAATTAATACTACAACTGATGTCTCCAACTGTCGTTGGCAGCAACGACAGGTCAAACTCACTCTGTCAGCTGTTGTGGGGGAAGGAACATGTGTGGGAAAGATCCCCTCCTCACACAGCCAGCTGTGCAATCAGACTCTTAACGTGACCAAGTGGTCTGGTGACACATATCTGTTGCCCCCTCCAGAAGGATGGTGGGCCTGTGCTACTGGGGTCACGCCCAGTGTTAGCTTACAGGTCCTAAACGAGACCCAAGATTTCTGTGTCTTGGTTCAGTTGTTGCCTCAGATCGCACTGGGATGAAAATAACGGGTACTACCGAACCAGAAGGGAGCCCCTAAGTATCACACTTTCTATCCTTTTGGGCTTAGGATTGGGAGCAGCTGGGGCAGCTACAGGAGCTTCAGCTCTGGCTATACAACATCAAAATTACCAAAGTTGGCAGGTAGCCATAGATGCTGATATTAAAGAAATAGAAAATTCAATTACTAAATTACAGGAATCCCTCACCTCTCTTTCTGAGGTGGTCCTACAAAATAGAAGAGGATTAGACCTCTTGTTCCTTCAGCAGGGGGACTCTGCACTGCACTAAAAGAAGAATGTTGTTTTTACATTGATCACTCAAGGGTAATTAAAGACTCCATGGCCAAAATCAGGGAAGGCCTAGCCAAAAGAAAAAAAGAAAGAGAACAAAATCAGGGCTGGTTTGAGTCATAGTTCAACTCCTCCCCCTGGCTCACGACCCTCGTGTCGACCCTGTTAGGACCACTAATTATTTTAATATTGCTTCTAACCTTTGGTCCCTGCATTTTAAATCACTTACTAGCTTTTGTTAGGGAACCCATTAACACTGTTCAGATTATGATGTTAAGACAACAATATCAGGCATTAAACCAACAGGAATCAGTATTTCATGATTGAAATATGCACAAGAAAAGGGGGGGAATGTAAAGGAAATTTTATTACTCTAACATACATGATTTGCTTCTGTACTACTGCTTGCTTGTGATGGGGAACATAATTAATGACATCAGCCATTTTAAGTAAGGCAGCTTCTAAGGGGTCATGTAGAGGATAAGCATAGTCAAGGTGGGCCCAGGCACCGTAGATTCCAGGAAGGGAGTAACCACCGAAAGTACACCCAGTTCCAGGAAGGACTAACCAGTTCCTTATCTAGGGGCCACCAGGTCTGACCCAGAGGGGAAGATGATTAAGCAATACACTGTTCCTTGTTAGTGTGCAAACCCACCAAAAGCTACCAATGAATTTAAAGGTTGCCTCAGATGACCAATAAGCTATGTACAACTTATCCTGTTGCAAAAGTCTGTCTAAAAACTGTATAAAAAGCACCTGTGTTAAGGGCTCGGGCCGCTTCTGTCCTGAAGACGGAGAGACCCCATCATGCTGGAATAAAAAAACCTCTTGCTTGATTGCAGCGATCTCTGTTTCCTGGTCTTTGCGAGATGAGCCTTCCCAACAAGTAAGATTCATGCTTTTGGGCCAGTCTTACGTGGCCTCAGAAACACAATTTCTCACTTGCTCTTGACACTGAACAGGGCTCCACCTCCTGAGGAGCTGGGGGATTTTGATGGACTAGACCTTTGTCAGTGAATTGAGGACTAACATACGTATGCAATTTCTGGAAAACAGAAGAGAGATAAATACTTTTGTGTTTTTAAGAAAAATAAACAAACAAACCAGAAACTAGTGTTTTCTGGAGAGCAACTGGCAATACAAAACTCGTGCATTTACTGAGATATGAGAAAACTGCGAATGTGGAAACATGGTCCATTAGCTAGCTAATCGGTCCGGCAAGATGAAGTGAAGGTGTGAGATCCTTATTTTGAAATCAAGAGAAAAGAGGGACAAGTTTAAATGATGACCTCAGAGGCATCCTGAAGGGAATGCCTCGCCCCCTTTTATTGCAAATGTCAAAGTGTTTCTGAATGTTAATGCCCCTGGACCTACCCAGGTCTTAATTTCATAATTTTAATTGACTCTTGTGCATAAAAACTTCCCACTGCTGTCAATTTAAATTGTGCAGTTAGGACTTCATGACTGGGTTCACTGTCTGCCAAGAGTATATATATTTTTTACATTTTTATTTTTATAAAACCACATCGAAAAATCCAGAGAAAGAAATTGGGAAGAGGCTAGAGAATGAAGCCTTGCCTCTCCGTTAAGTAATTTTCTGCATTTGGAAATGTCAGCCACTTTGAACAGTTTCCTTCAAGTGAGAAGTAAAAGCATGATGCCTACATCACAGTAGATATATTAGGGGATTAAAGTTTGCTTAGTTGAACCGGAAGAGACTGAAATGTTGAACATCTATGCAGAAGGAGAAAGAAGGTGGCTTAATCCTAACAGATGAGTACATTTTACTCTGCATTTAAAACCAAAAACAAACAACTAATTTAACTAGAAGAAAAAATGCAAACCCCAAACACGAGGAAGTAAAGACGAAAATATGAGATACACTATTTTCTAACTCTCCTCCCTCTAGAAGTTCCAGTGAAGACTCTCTTCCTATTAGAAAGACTAAAAGCCATTTGTTGATAACATAGTGCTGCCAAGTGTAATAGTGACAGCCACATCATATTAACTGCTAGCAGAGATCTTCCTTTCAGCACTGAGTCTTATAAAGTTGGACATACCGATTCCAGTAATTTGTTGCAAGGTAGTGATGTCGTTTTTCCTCTTCTTTAACAGGTACTAATTATTGCATTTCAAATATAGCAGCCCCGCCTACTGTCAGGTCCCCAGGGGTTGTTGAGGTGTCTAAATATGCATATGTGTGAGCATCTGACAGTAGGTGGTTTTGGTGTTTGCTTCATAAATATATTTGAATAAACGGCTTTTGAATAAAGCAGTTGGAATTTAACAAATCAATAGGATTGACATGTATTCACAGGAAGGGGATGGTTCTTGGAAAGGTAGTTGTGTTTTGCTGTGACCTTGTCAGAAGCGCTCACCACAGTTCAGTGTCTGGTGTGGCAGAGAAGGTGAATGAGCCTAGGGCAGAAAGAGAAGAGAAACCAGGAGGGAGGTGGAAACGGACATGACCAGTAATCTCTCCCAACTCAACCCTGACTCGGTCTCATTTCTTTGAGATACCTAAGTAACAGCATTCAGATACTTAATCAGAGAGTATACTCATATATATTTAAAGGAGTATTTTTTTTTTTTTTAATATGCTGTGAAACAATACTGAATTTGTTCACCTAGAGGTTTGAGTTAGCCCCCTAAGGGTTTTGGATGGAGGCAGGGGTGGAGTGGTAGAACCTCACTTTCTTTTAATCAGTATAAAGCCATTAGACTTAAAGGCCTCCTTACTGACCCTAGGACCATGACCTCAGAGGGGAAAATCACCTAAAAAAGGACTATCCCCTGATTTATGGTTGGGTCAGGTCCTTGATCAGTTGCAGGGTGTTTCCCTTGAAATGGTCATAAAAGCCTTTTTCTGTGAATAGTTCACTGTTGTAGGGTTATGGTAAAGCAAAATATGTAAAGTTTGATGCTCCTTGAGTTCAGGAGCGAGTCTTTTAACTTCCCTTTGTTAAGTTAGAAAGATGTCGTGAATAGAAACATTCTTTTCAATTCAAAACTTCTTCATGAAGGACGGTTTCTTTGTGGGACTGGTACTACACACCGTGGCTCCAGCTGACCTTTGCAAGGATCCCATGGTGGTTTTATCTTGATTAAAATGCTTCTATTCACAGGAGGGGAAGGGCTGTGACATCATCTTGTAAAAGAAAATCCTCTAAAGAACAGGTGGAAAAGGCAAAAGGTGTAAAAAAAAGGTATCACTTTCTTTTGGAAAGGCAGAAGCAAACGAGAAAGAAAAGCAAAGCAAGAAAGAGGCACCTTGGGGAATGAGGGAAAGACAAAGAGAAGGAAATAAAAAAGAAAGCAAGAGACTCAGGGCAGAGCAGGGAAAGGGACTGAACATCCCCTGAAGAGGTGCTCTGGCCATTTCCTCTCACAGCATGGCCAGGGGGAGCACTATCAATCCCATTTTGCACATGAGAAAACTGAGCTTCAGTGTAAACTACCTGGCCCACATTCACTCAATTCAAATGTAGCTAAACCAAGATCGAGTCTCAAGTCTGCTTTACTCCAGACTGTCCTTTCCACAAGAGAAAGAAAACCTGTGTTTCATTTTGATTGATTTTCAACAATATTTTTTAAAACAAATAACTAACCTGCCCCTCCCTGACCCAGATGAGAGACTTCTTTGCACTTAAGCCCTCATATTTCCCAAAGAAACAACACAAGCATTATATCTCTGCTAACTGAACCCATTCATCTGGTTTCCCAACAACATCAGGATTCTTTGCTCTGAGAGAGAGACGGTAAAGGCAGGAAAGAATGATGGTGGAAATAAAACTGTTGTAACCCAATGCTGCCTCTGGGATTTATTTGCTGTTGATCATGGCTGGGGAACTCTTTGAACTTTGCATATGTGTAAGGTTGTGAGGGTCAGCATGCATATGCCAAAAGAGAGGTAGGACAGAGGGAAGTCTGATGACTAAGGAAGAAAATTCCAGAGAACGAACAGGATCTATGGGGTGGAGAGGGAATGTAGCATCATAACAAAGAAATTGAAAGCTCCCAGAGAAATTCATAGCTATATGATCTGCACCCAAGTAGGGAATCTATACAAAAGCACTCTGTCAACAAAATATATTAAGTGGTAATGGTTCCTAATGGTTCTGTGTTCTCTGACTGAACGCGACACATCATATTTGACGGAGGAAGAAAATGGAAGTGGAGGAGTGGATTCTCGACATTCAGTGCTCCCTGTGCAGTCATGCAGGGGGTTCACTACACTAGGATTCCCAGATCATGGGGCCGGTGGGGGCTGAAATCCAACCTGAGTTCCACTCGCTAAGCTGGCAGCCCCAAAGGGAGATACTTCTGCTGTAAGGTGCACCTTTTTCCGATTTGCATGAAGGTGTAGTGTGGATGAGGGTCTCCCCCAGCCCAAAGAACCCAGAACTGTCAGAAATGTCATGTTTGAAAATAACTTTTCTTTTCCCTGTAATTTTTAACTGTATCAAGTTTTTTCCTCCATTTATTTTCTATCCCTAGAATTCACCAGTGGTCAGAATCTGCTAACTTATAAGACTTAAAAGGTACTAATATTCCTTGACATGTGTGTCATAAAGGAACAATGAGATGTTAAAAATTTGAGTAGACCCAAGATAAAAAAAAAAAATCCCTACAATAGTGGCTCAAACAGTATGTTTTTGTGTTTGTATGTCTACTTCTATTTTAATCTTATCAATTATGCTTTATATGAAATAATCCATTCAGTTAATCCATAAAATTAGAATTGGTTATTGCTACTGGTTTCGAGAAACGATTGATTGCTTCCCCTACATCTGAGAAAGTTGCTACCAAGTTGAAGATATATTCTTAAGCCTTCTCTGCTTCAGAGGGCTCTCACTTTCAATTATCTGTGGGATATAGATGCCAGAGAGAAACTGTATTTCTTTTTACAATCTTGATTCCTTTGCAAGGTCAGCTTCCTCCTATGACTTTCTTACTCTCAAACAGTTATCCAGTCTTTTGACTCAAGGGCATAAATGAATGTCTGCTACGGAAAGCAGAGGGTCAGTATGTCGTGGTAGCCGAGAACCCAGAGGCCCAGATGGTCGTCGTGGTAGAGTCACTATCTGGCTGCATGATGTTTGGCAAATCACTAAACTCCCGTGATTATTTAACTTAATCAAACTCCGCATAGTCTGTGACCTCTTGGAGAATTTTGCAACACTCGCTAGCATAGTAAAGACCCTGAGGAGTTCCGCAATAAAGAACACTGTTTACTAATTTGAGAATTTAACTGTATTTTGGACTACAGCACAGATATTGATATGCTAAGCAGAATATTCCAGGCAGAGAAAAGACTGTCAGAGAACGCCCATAAAAGAAGAAACAAACAAAATTTGACCTAGTAGGTTTGATTCAGCCAGAACATGAAGTTACATAAATCCTAAGCAGTGTAGGGAGGAAGCTAACCTCATGGTGCAAACTTCACAAAGCTTTGCAAGCCACATTATGACTTTGGTCCATCTCCAAAAACAGTCCGTTCTTGGTAGAGGATGTAGCCCTGAACTAGAAGTTAAAGTGTCTGGATACCAGGTCCTGTTCTATCCCAACTGCACAGACTTAAGGGAAACCATTCCACCTCTTTAAGCATCAGCCTCCATATCTATAGCACAGGAATGCTCTGCATGTCTCACATGGTTTTGAGCATCAATTGAGCAAGAGCTTGTGGAAGCATTCTGTGATCTATCCTGTACTCCACAAACATGAGAGGTTACCAAAAACAATCGAAAACTGAAGCATGTAAGTTTCTGGATGGTATTCTTTTTATATTTTCCTTCTAATGCATATCAAAGAACAATGTATTTGTTTCGAATGCAATCAAATTGATACAAATAAACACACTAAATAATTGAATCTGTGCTATTAGATGTCATTTGATCATCGGTTACAGTCAGAGTCAACTGAAATTTATGATCTTTGGCTGATGGCTTTCAGAATCTTTTTACTTGACAGATGGAAAGATTTGAAAATAATCTAAAACATATAAGCTTACTTATCACAATCAATTTGAACATATTTATTGGGTTGTTTTATCTTAAATAAAAGTAAGTCAAACCAAAAGGCTTTTTACAAGCAATGATCACTATGTATAAAAGTGCTATTGTGAGCTTGTGGCTGAGGATGAAAACTTTATCAGTGCTAGGAGGACACAGAACTTGAACCTGAACAGAGAAAAATTTTATAAGATCATTTAGAGACCTCAAGTTTTCTGTTGCAGTTGAAGCAAGAAGATCCTTTTCTTCCAATGGGAACAAGAAACATCTGAGAAGTGACTGAAATGTTTTAGTGTATCTTACACATAGACTGCCCCTTTAAAAAAAAAAAAAAAAAGACTCACTCACTACCTGTTAGACATTCCAAGGGCATCTCGTTAGTTGTCCCAGCTTTAGAAACAGATTTGCAAGCCAGAGTGTTCCAACCCTGCAGGTGGATTGTGGAATTTTAACCTTCACAAGTTTGGCCTTTGAGCAGAACTTGAGAAAGGAAGAAAGAAAAGAGGTAAAGAATGAAGAAGAAAAGCAAAATAAATCAAAAGCAGCTTTCTTGGTAACACCGACATCTCCAAGGCCACGTGCGAAAGGACTGGGTCTCTAATGATATCAATTAGGCTCGACCCGCTGGGACATGGGAGATATATTGTACCCACAGACTCTGCTCAAGTCCATATGTAAAAGGTCATTAACTGGGTACAGAACATTACAAATTATCTGCGGAGGGTGCCTCCCTTCCCCCAATGCTTTGAACATTCTGAAATAAATTATAACCAGTAATGGTTTCATGTTGACAAGCTAATTCCACTTAAATTTTTCTTTCTAAATAAAGGAAAATGTTATTTAAAAAAAAAAATCAATGTGTTTTGAATGTGAATTCACACACTCATGTGTTCTTGTGTGCGTGCACGGGCACACACATGCACACAAAGAAAGGCAACTGTCTGTTTTTCCCAGCTCTGTTTCCCAGTTGGGATAGGGGCATAGGTGATTTCTCCACTGGAGTGAGGAATTCCCAAAACATTTTCTTCCTTGGCTGATCTCTCTGCATCCCTTTCAAGGCACGGTGGGTGTCTTCACAGCAGTGGGCTTAATTTCCCAAAGCAGAAACTGTAAGCTACTTAATAAAGACTCAAACTTCCATATTTGTGTAAGAATATTTTGGCAGCCCTACAGGGAGATGTCAGCTCTCCCAGGGCTGTGTTTAGGTTGCACTGGCCACCTGAAGGCATTCTCGCAGGCTGACAAGCAGCAGTTCCTGCCTGCCACCCTTCCTCCGACAACCGGCCTCATGCTGAAGCTACAGAGATTTCCCAATCCTCAGAGAGAAACTTGGCCAACTCAAGCAAACAAAACAGAATCCTGTTATGTAAATCAGTTTGAGTTGTGGTCCAACTGCATCTCCAGTGTTTGGCAAAATGCTGAATTATCCAAGAAGGGGGCTTTCTCTGATAAGATTGCATCTTACCCCTGAATCCTAACAAACCTGGCTCAGAGGCCCGATTTGGGACAAGTTTTTTATGATTTGTGTTCTTTGGTTTCTTGTCTATTAAAAGGATGTGATAAGACCAGATGGATCTGAAACCTCTCTCAGCACTAATGTTAAGTGTCCACTAGAGTTTGTTCTTAGTTATGTTTTTTTTGGGGGGGGAGGGGGTTGGTGGTTAATGTTACACTTTGGAATAATAAAAAAAATTGGCAGTGCATTTGAAGAAATTAATTAAAAAGTATGCGTTTTAGAAAACAGGTTTCTGCAAATGGAAATATGAGAGGGAAACTTGATCATAGTATTTACCCACCTTGCAGCACTATGTCGCTAAATGAGTATAGAATTGTTCACTATCCAAATATGCTCTTCTAGAGTCACAAGGCATGGGACTGCAATAGCAGCACGTTCACCCTTTGGCACTTGCGGTATGTTGTGCTAAGTTTTCTCTCTTTTACATGCAGCTGGGGTGACCAGCCTGTCTCATTTTTCACAGGACTTTAAATTATTGTTTTAGCACTAAAAGTTACATGTCCCAGGAACTTCCTTAGTCCTGGGCAACCAGGACAGTTGTCCACCCCACACTCAGCCTATTGTTTCCTGCTCCAGGCTACTGCAAGGTGAGCTCTGTTCTGGACATTTTCTGATGTATTTGATTATGATAACACATTTCAATAAAAAAATCAAACTATCCACACTGATCAAAATGTATCCATATGAGGGGCAAAGAGAAAAGCATAGAACCACAAATCTCTCTCAAAGTGTTTCTCAGTGCCAGAATACACAGCCTGGAAAGGTGCCACTTAGTTCCTTTTCTGTATAGTTCAGAACAGAGTGCAGTGTCCAGGTAATGTTCAATGGTAACCCTGATCTAGACTAAAAAGCCCTGGAAGCCACTGAAGAATTTGTGCTCACTGTAGCCCCATTCCCACAGAGAGCACAGGCTCTTCCCCAAAGAAGTCAGGTGCACAAAAGGTATGACATGAAGGATAACGAGTGGTTCTTTCATTCTTCAATATCCAATCTTGTGACCTTTATTGTATCTGGATTTATTATCAGGTCTTTGGCTATACCCTGAGTTCATTTTCCCTTATCTTCCTTTTCTGTTGAATTGTCTGACCCAAACTTTCTATTTGTACAGAAAAAAGGGACACAACCTTGGATTCAGAGTACCTGGCTTTGAGCTGGCTTGATTGTGTCTTCCATCTGGCCCTTTGAATGAGACCTTGAACTGTTTGTGACCTCCATCTTCTCATCATTAACAGGGCCCATAAGATTGATGTCATCGGTCTGTGAGTGTTTAGTGAGAACGTGCATGAATCAAGTACCACAGCTCCTGAAAATTAGTGAGTGCTCAAAATATATTCACTGAGACCGTATCTCCCTTGAGATTTCTTCTTGTCTCTCTAGTTATTTCTCTGACAACAACTCTTTTTCTGACACTTTATTGGCTCCTCCTATTTAACCAAAATTCTAATATGGGAACCCTATATGGAGGATTTCTGGATGTTGAAGACACAGGGATTTCTGCCAGTGTGTGTGATTAGAATACTGAGGTCCCAGCCTCTCCTGCGGAGGTGTTAATGGTGGGGCAGAGTCCCCATCCTTTCCCTCAGAGGCAGTAGAGAGAAATAGTGCAGAAGGTGAACTTTGGAGTCAGGCTGCTCATAATTGAATCCCAGCTATGCAACTTCTTAGCTGTATGCCTTGCTTAGTACTTAACCCTCTGAGCCTCAGTTTCCTCACCTCCAAGATGGTAGAAATGACCTGCCTAACTCCTAGAGTTCTTGTCACTTTACACATTTTATGTAAATGCATTAATATGTATAAAATAATCACAAATAGTAAGCTCTCAGACACCTTAGTGGATTCAGCTGTTATGACTTCCTGAGCCTTCCAGGAGCCCAAATTACTCTTGGTTTCTCCCTCTGGCTCTGCCTGCAGCATGCAAACACTCTCAACAGTGCTTCATAGCCGGTCACTCCTAGAGCATCTAAGCTCTTGGCTCTCACAGGGACTCAGAGTGATTTACTTAATAACGACTAGAACTCATTAAAACATAATATGCTTGGGTTTTGTTGATTATGTACTTAAACTGAGCTCTGCATTTTACTGTTTATCATTGAAAAACCTAGTAAAGGGAATAATTTAAACATTTGCAATTTGTATTCTCAGCTGTTGTGATTTGTTTTAGCATTTCAATATACTTTTTTCTCAATCAACCAAGAGCAATTACTTTGACTATTCTAATATGTGAGGTCTTCTCTTTTGCAAACGTGGGCATTTGCAACTCTAACTGCAATATTTTTATTGCAATTGCATTTAATTACCTAGTGACCCCTAGCTTAGTGTAAATGGATCATTTACAGGTACAGGCTTAAAATGGGGATACTACTTTGGGTTTGAAGTTTAACTGGGCATCCTGGGAAATGAAAGAGTACTATAGTTAGTAAGTGTTCTAGTCCTTCCTTGCTGTATGTGTATATACTTTCAAAATCTCAGGCTTCCAGGCATAAATTTTATTGTTCACCAATAATATGATATTTCTTTTGCCGTAGAGTATTTGTAGTTCTTGCTCGTACCTTCGTTATAGACATGCTTAACACTGAGTTTCTTTATTTTTTCGCTATTTGAAATGTAGGACTTAGGGACATTTTTCATCCTTGTCTAACATATGTGGATGCTAATGTTGGGGGTTCAGGGCACACATGAATGCAGGCAGCAACCTCCAGCCAAGAAGCACAAACTGAGGCATTTGTTGGTGCTATCATGAAGGTCCCTTTTGCCAGGTCTGTGGATTAGTGGTCCCATTAGGCCACTGTGATGGTTAATTTTATATGTTAACCTGACTGTGCCACAAGGCATCCTGATATTTGGTTAAACATTATTCTGCATATGTCTGTGAGAGTGTTTGTGGGTGAGATTAACTTTTGAACTGGTAGACTGGGTAAAGCAGATTGCCCTCCCTGGCGTGGGTGAGCTTCATACAATCTGTTGAAAGCCTGAATGTAAAAAAAAGGCTGAGAAAGATGGAATTATCACTGACTGTCTTCAAGCTGGACATGCATTGGTTCATAGGTCTTCTTTTGCCTTTGGACTCAGCCTTGGACTGAAATGAATACCATTGGTTCTCCTGGGTCCAGCTTGTTGATTGCAGATCTTGGACTTCTCAGCCTCCATAATTGTGTCATATATGGTCAGCCAGTTTCATATTCATACACACACACACACACACACACACACAAATACTCCATATACACACACACACTATGGACTAATACACCAAACTCGTACACACTACAGACTAATACACTATATATGTATATATTTATACACACACAGACTATGGACTAATACATCATATATATATATAAATACACACACACTATACCATATATATGTATGTTCATATATATACACACACATACACACGTTACAGACTAATACATCATATATATATATTAGTTTGTTTTCTATTGTTTAATAGCAGAATACCTGAAACTGGGTAATTTATATAGAAATAGGATTTATTTCTTACAGTTTTAGAGGCTGGGAAGTCTATGGTCCAGGGGACGTACCTGGTGGGGGCTGCCTTCTGGGTGAGAATTCTCTATAGGGTCCTGTTGCAACTCAGGGAATCACATGCTGAGAGAATGGCAAGAGCTTTCTCATCTGCTCCTTAGAAAGCCACCAGTCCACACTCATGATGACTCATTACTCCTTGAATGAATTAATCCATTCATGAGGGCATAGACCTTGTGATACATATCTCTATATCTGTGCTTCTCAGCTGAGAGTTAGGGACCCATTTGCCTTCCAGTGGACATTCAGCAATATCTGGAGATAGTTCTGGTTGTCACCACTGGAGGATGTAGGGGGAGGGGTGCTGGTGGGTAGCTAGTAGGTAGAGGCCAGGGATGGTGTTAAATATCCTAAAATGAACCAGACCGCCCTCACAGCAAGAATTATTCAGCCCAAACTGTCAACAGTGCCAAGACTGGGAAGCCCTGCTCTTCATTCCGAGCACTGGTATAATGATTTTCATGTAGGTAGAGTGCTGCGTAGTTTATTTCAGTTGATTGACAGATGCTGAACCTGATACAACTTTTTTTTTCTCTTTCCATCTCTTTAAGAATTAATACCTTAAGGTATATAACTGAATGCAGGGTTAGCTTTTTTAAAAACATATTCATACTCATTGCTTCATCTGATGAACAAGCTTCACTATATCAAGAGGAGAGTAAGGATATATTAGCAGAAGTAGCACTGGAGTTAGGGGCTAGGTTGAATAAGATTTTACTTATAGGCTGTATATTATGACACAGGCAGGAAAACTCCCTGGGTCTTAGTAATTCTCTATTACTAAAATGATGGCATAAAATCATGCTTTTTCATTTTTTAGTTTTAAGACTAGTACTTGGGCCCAAACACTATGGCAGCATCCCCCTGTTACAAATCAGGAGATTGAGACTTAGATAACTTAGTTCACTTTCTCACTGTCATGTATCCGTCAGTTTCACAGATGGGGATTCACTCATCTCAACTGTACTCAATAAGATGAAACTTCAGTCTATTGAAGGGGTTTTTATTTCATTATTATTATCATTAATTTTTATGGATATCTCAATGTGGCCACAAATATCAGGCACAGACAACTTACACTCAAACGGCTCACTCACAAAGTTAACAAGTGGCCATACCCAGGTGTGGAGACAAGCCCTTGTGCACATCAGGACCCTAGGCTGAAAATATAGTTCTTTCGTTTTCTTGGCTGCAAAACATGATTTTTCCTTCCTTACACCTTCACTTTCTGAGCAGCTTCAGAAAGACATCTGTTTTCTATATGTTGAGGAAAGAAAACATGAATGCTTTAATATGCCCTACATAATCTAATACATTACATTGCTTATGAGCTGTGTATTTTATTTAAAAATGCTCAGAAATCTCTAGAGGTAGAGAGGCACAGACAGATCTAGAAAAGAAAGCTTCCATGGACAAGGAGATGCCACAAGCATCCCTCAGATCTTCAAGCAACCAGGCTCAGGGGTCCAATCAACTCTTTTCAGACTGACAAGTGATCACTTAATCCCCTTATAAACTTTATTTATAGAAGAGCACTTGAGATTGCAGGCCACCTGTGCACATCTGCTTGGAAGAGCCAGTAGGGTCTGGATGGCAGCCTTGTTCTGTAATCACTGAGATAAGTCAACATGAGTAAGTGTTGGACACAGGCCTTTCACAGGGTGCTCCCTGGCCACATCCAGGAAACTCCCCCGCAGAAGTGTAAGACTCCCCTCCAGACCAGAAGGCCACCACTATCAGGGCAACCCCGTAGGGCAATTACTGGCAGCGAGAAGCCCTTCTTAGTGCCCAGTTTGTAACTTAACAAGATTCCAAATACTGTTATGGTCCAGTAATGAACTTTGCCTTTGTGTTTCTGTTTTATTTTTTCAAAGAATAAGATGTATCTGGTGACCATGTCTAAATTTACATTATATATTCTCATTTCTATTTATGGAAGACATATTTTATCAACTATTTTCTTTTAGAATGAACTTTGGGAAAATATATTCAAGGCAGAAAACAAAAACCTAATAGGAAATTGGGCAAAGATTTGACCAAGCAATTCACAGAGGAGGAAACAAAAATAAATTATAAATATATAAAAATATTTTCAGCCACATTAATTTAAGCCAGAAAAAAATAAAATAAAATTTAATGAGGTACATTTTTATAGCCATCACATTGAAAAAAAAAAAACAAGTCTGACGACATCAAGTGTTAGTAAGGATCTGGAGCAAAAGAACTATTAGCCATTGCTGGTCACATAAATAGATTTAAGCTATTTGAAAAATGATTTGTTAATACGCAGTAAAGTTGAAGATGCCTGTATTTTATCATCTAGCAATTTCATTCCTCAGTATATATCCTAGAAAAACGCTTGCACATATTTACTACAAGAAATAAAAAAGAATGTTCAGAGAAGCATTTTATAAAATCATAAAATTGAAAAAATGGTATTTTATATTGAAAATACCATTTTCAATGGTAAAATTGAAAATCTGGTATTATATATTCATCAACGGAAGAATGGAAAGGAGTTGTGGTGTGTTTACGGAATAGAATACTTTTGTCCATAGAAATAAACTAGAGCCACAGGTAGCGACATGGTTATATCTCAAAGATAAAATACTGAAAAGCAAAAAAAAAGCAAGTTGGAAAAGAGTACACCAACTCAAAAGCATATATGCAAAGATACTTCAAGAATTTCATGAAGAAATATAATTAAAATATAATACAAATCTTTCCATAAACATTTTAAAGTGTCTTTGTCTTTGTACATATATGACATATGTGCATGTGCATGTACATATATATATATATACATATGTGCATGTGTGTGTATACATATTAGATATCACTTCCCTAAAAAATATAGGAAAAAAACATTAAGTCAGTGAGCTAAAATAGATGATTTTACCTTATATGTGCAATGTACTTTATCCACTGTAGGGAAAATCAGCACTCTAAAATAAAACACTCACCGTGTGTGTGTGTGCGTGTGTGTGTGTGAGAGAGAGAGAGAGAGAGAGAGACAGTGACAGAGAGACAAAGAGGATATTATAAAAATATTTAGCAATTGCTATGATATGGGTACTGACAATCAGAACAGATTGTTTTGGCCATTCTGGAGCACACTGCAGAATGTCAGTCCTGCTTGTGTGCTCCCAGGATTGCACAATGTGCAATGATGGATCCAAAATAAGATATAAAATTGCTATCAAGAAATTCCAGATTATGAGAGTGCACTATGTAGAGGCCACCATTTCTGCATTAAAATGAATCATCTGTAAGGGTTGCACGCTTTGTGTTTTTCAGGGCATTTCTGATTCTAGTTATAATTCAGCTCTGTTAGTCACCATACTATTCTTAAATTCTGGTATTTTATTATGTAATCTATACTTCACAGACATCTTTCTACACTCAGCTGTGGCATGGAAACTTTTGTCAGTATTCTGATTTGTGGCTCAGGTGATAGAATCCCATAGGATAGATAATAGTGATGTTGCTTTTATCTGAACATGTACATATGTGCTTCTTTTTTTTTTAAGAGAAATGCACTAATACATATGTCATAAATTCTAAGCAAAAACTTATGGTTTCAAGTATCAAAAACTGTTCTTTGGACCTCTTTTGAATTTGAACCATTCTATTTGACATGAATAGTTCTCATTGCACCACTAACCTCTGAGGCCAATCTTGGCTGGAAGGTGAGAGAACAGATAAACTGATGAATGCAAATATTCAAAATAAAGAGAATGTGTTTCTATGACCTCCTGATTCTCTTGATTTACTCCTGGGTTGAATGAACATGAAAGTTACTGCAAAAGCATTGCAAACATAATCATGATATTGGGAAACTAACACTTTAATTAACAGTAAAACATCAGTATGAAATGCTGATTATTTCACCCTTGATATGCTGATGATTCACAATAGTATGGGAAGAATACAGGTAAACTATTCTTAATGCATAAAAGCATTAGAATGCTTTAAATGCTATTGTAAATTCTAGTTCTCATTTGTGGATGAAAATATTTTGGCCTTTAACATAGTCACTTGGTCCTGTTAGCAACAAATTTGTAAATTCACTAAATATTATGATAAATTATAAATCAAGTAATGAGGAAGTCAATAGCATTAATTCACTCACTAAGCATTTCCATACATCAACAGTGGGAAAAACACTGTAACACAAAGAAAGCATACTGAAAATATGACATTCTTTAGTTTCCTCAATGACGGAAATAAAGTAATAAATATAGTTTCTACAGGGTGTGATGAAACAGAATTTGAGGATGTGTAGTATTGAAAGGTAGAAAGGATAGAAAATATTTGAAGAAAATAAAATACAGAGGAGGCAACTGAGCATGAGAAAAGACTCAAGGCAGTAATGATAAAGCACATTTAAAGTCTTCCATGTTTGGCTCTCAGCTCCAAGGGCAATGCTGGTTTTATTCTCAACTGCCTGATCCATAGGAAGTACTCAAAAACCTCTTGTTCAATGAACAAATTGTTGCTTTTTGTTGCTTTGCCCCCCCATGGATTTGTCACCCCACTTCCCCTGGGTGACAGAGATGCAAAGGATTACTCAAAGCCCATCTCTTCTGAGCAGTGAGAGGCCCTGAAGCAGTTAACTTCCTTTGGGAAGGCTCAAGAAAGGAGCCATCCCTTCCTCTGGAAATTAACCCCGAATTGGGGTTCTCATCCTGCATTTATTTTCCAGACCAGGAAGTTACAGGAAGAGAACATAGGAGGGGTTATATTTTAACAATATAGGCTGGTAACTTTCAGTGAAACAAGCCAGATGACATTCCATTAGACAATTAAATGATCCTACAGCAATTTCTCAGTATTTTTATATAACAATCAGTAACTAGTCTGTCCTTGAGCCAGCAACCTTGCTGTGCCACAAATCTTTATCTTACACCAGAGACTTTACAGCCTAAGGGAAATTTCCAGTCCTCCGCTAGGTCAATATTTGAAACTGCAAGGCTTTGGAAAACCAAGCCCTGTGAAGTACATTTGCTTTAAGAATCCTCTACAATAAATGACATGTAACAGACTTCAGTGTGTATGGGTGGTGGTATTTATATAATGAGGAAGTGGAAAGTAAAGATTGAAGGTGACGTATTAGGGCCAGATTGTTTAGAGTCTTGAATGACAGGCTAAACAATATAGCCATTATCTTATATGCAAGCAATGGAAGTGATGTGTAGGAATTGCTTCCAGTAATAGCAAATAACTCCTATTAACCCAAACCTTTAAGAGAAAACAGCCATAAACCCTAGACAAAATATAAAAAGCAACTACCCAAAGGCACTGAGCAGTGATTAACAGAGGCAGATACTGGACAGAATTTGATACTTGGAAGAAGGAAATAGTTCTGTATGAATATTCCATTTCAGAGAAAAGAAAATAAATGGAGTCCAACCTTGAGATGACCTAAATGTTTGAATTAGCAGACAAGGATTGTAAAGCAGTTCTTGTATCTATGCACAATAAGGTAAAGGAAAATATGCTCATAACGAACTAAAAAATAGTAAATGTTAGCAGAGAAACTCTAGGAAAAAAGATAAATATCTGAAATATGTGAAAGTTATTACTAGAGCAGAATGGACTTAGTATAGATGATGACAGAAGAAATTCAGTAAAAGTGAAGATAGATGAATGGACATAACCCAATCTGAAGAGAGAGAGAACTAGTATTGAAAAAAATAAATAAATGGAGCTTCAGAAACCTGTGAAAGAATATAAAACACGCTAACATACACATAATTGGTGTCCCAGAAGGAAAAGAGAAATAGAATTTAGCAGGAAAAAATATTTAAAGAAATAATGACCAGAATTTTTCCAAAGTCATACAATTAGAGGTTTAACTAGCTCAATGATTGCTACATACATTAAAAACAAATATACCACATCTTTTCACATTAACATTAGACTGCTGAAAACCAAAGAAAAAGACAAAATCTTAAATGTGGCTGAGAAAAATGCCATATTATTTAGGGAAAAAGACTCAAATTATCACTAGCTTTCCACTATAAACAATGGAGGCCAGAAAACAGTGGAATAATGTCTTAAGTTTTAAAAGGAAAAAATTATGTACAGACACACATATATTTATACACACATATAAGTAGATCTCAATCAAGAAATCTATAGTCAGTGAATGACTAAAAGCAAAATAAAGGCATCTCCAAATAAAAGATTAATCATCTGCAGAATTTTGCTATAAAAAAGTGTAAGGATCTTTAGGCAGAAGGGAAATGATGCCAGCTTAAGGAAAAAAAAAACAAAAACAAAAAAAAACAACCCAAAACTGAATATTTAGAATTGAAGAAAGGAAAGAAAAGGAAAGAAAAAGGTACTGGAAATGTGGCAATAAAAATGGCAAATATATGGAATGGGGGTGTGGAATTCATGATGACTTTTGAGTATAAGTCTAAATTGTTCTGTGACTTTGTTATTCATTTACTAATCTGTGAAATGTTCCAAGAAAATATAGAAGAAATTTCAAAGATGCATATTATATAGCATAGTAAAACACCTGTAAAAATGAGTAGTAAGGGAACATAAAGCTAGGTTGATAATTTGGAACAGAAATATGGCTTGTACATAATATATTAATGGAGTCTTATACAATTGACAGAAGACACTCACAGATCTGTCTATAAAATTTTGTCTTCATTGTGGAAGAGACTTAAGTGACCTTCTCATTCTTTGCTAGGTCCTCAGCATCCATTCATAAAGAGGTTAAAAGAAGTGATTTTGAAAAACAAATGGAGAGCTAATACCAGAGCATGGATTGCTGTTGGGAAGAGGGAAGGACCATTAGCTACCAGATCTATAGGTTCTGCAAGGCAAGGACACACCAGTGACTCTAGTATTAGTGATACTAATGACACTGAAACACAGGATTTATACCTGGCAGAGATTTCAGAGACACTATAGTCCAAATTTTTAATTTTACACTAGAAAACTAAGGCCCAAATGTATATAATGACATCTCTGATGTCAATAAAATTTTGATATCAGAACTGGAGCAAGGCCCCAGAAAAAGGAACAGAAGTTGGTGACTAATTAAGTATTGTAAGGCATATAAAAGAAAAATGTTTGTAACTTATTTGCCTACAAAAACAGTGGTCTAGTAGAGATATATTATACCACCATTTAACTTATGCAAATTCTATGATATACACTCTGCATATCATTTGTATTCCTCCTTTTCTCTTTCATAAAATAAAGATACAATGGGATATGCACTCAATTGTGTACTGTGTATTACTATGCACTTATGTATGTATGCATATATATGACTATATGTATATTGCTGTAAGAACTAGTCCGTTTCTGTTACTTACAAAAAATACCTGGAATTGAGTAATTTATAAAAAAATAAAATTTAGGCTGGAAGTCTGAAGTCCAGGGAACACAGCTGGTGAAGGACTTCCTTGGTGATGGCTTCAGTGACACAGGGTATCAGACCGTGAGATGGTGGAAGCAGAGAAAGATAGAGCTCCTTGTGCATACTCGTTTCAAAGCCCTCAGAACCACATCCATGACCACCATTAAAGCGTCAACTTAATCACCTCTCCAAGGACCCATCTTTCAACTATCATAATAACATTTTCCACCCTCAACAGTTACAGTAGGGGTTAAGCTTAATACAGAAAACATGGGGGACATAATTCAATCCTTTCACCAAATACAGATTTTAAATGTATAGATCTTCCATATTAGGAGGAAAATAACTAAATTTTGTCTTATTGGAGCCACTGCATTTTTGTCTCTTTATTACAGAATGTTATTCATAACCTAACTAACAGAGAAGTTGTAACCAGGAAGTAGAGGGTTGCCATAACAAATCTAAAAATAGTTTGGATTTTCTTAATGATTTGGTGCTGGGTGTCAAAAGCACAGATATCACAATTTGAAAATCTAGTGTCAAATCTTTAGTTACAACTATTCGGGTAGACCATGAGTTTTTCAAGACTACTCCAAATAAACTGGTTAGAACAACTTAAAATCATTTTTTGTGTTGAACACTACTTGTTGCTTCTAGCAAAGTCTTACAAGAGAAAAATCTTGAGCAAGAAAGTGCTCAAGTGCAGGCAAAATGGAATAAAATTGAGCTCTTGGAATTAAAGAATGCATTTAGCTTAAATAAAATGAGAATCCAGGTTTTGGGGACCTTTAGGATGAAATATCTCACTGCTTCTGTAGTTAAAACAGCAAGTGATGTTTCCAGATCTTTCTTAGTTATTTCTTATTAAGATTCATCAGCCAGAAAATGGGAGTAAGTCCAAATAAAAGTCAAATTGTGATGTCTTTCTACTCATGGTTATTATTTCAGAAGACTCAAGGAATCACTAGCAAAATGAAGATAGGGAGATAGGATAAGCACAGAAGCCAGAAAATAAAACTGAATGCAGAGAGTTCAGATGTATGTATAGAAAAAGATTTCAAGTGTGGTTAACTGCTGAGGTTGAAATGTCCCCCCAGAACTTACTGAAGTTTGACCCCCACATTAACAGTGTTAAGAGAATGGGAAATTAGACTATAATATTTGAACGGTGGGGCCTTTGAGAGGTGATTGATTGTGAGGACTCTGTCCTCATGAATGGATTAATCTATGGAGTAATGGGTTAAGGATTATCATGGGTGTGGACTGGTGGCTTTATAAGCACAGCAAATGAGCATGTAAAAGCTCTCTTCTTGAAGTCTGTGCCCAGTCCTATTTCCTGAAGTGTTTCTCCTATGTTTTCTTTAAGAAGTTTTATTGTCTCAGGGTGTATATTTAAACCCTTAATCCATTTTGAGTTGATTTTAGTATACAGTGAGAGGTATGGATCTAGTTTCATTCTCCTGCATATTGATATCCAGTTATCCCAGCACCACTTGCTGAAGAGGCAGTCCCTTCCCCAGTGAATAGGCTTGGTGCCTTTGTCAAAGATCAGATGGCAGTAAGTGTGTGGGTTGATTTCTGGATTCTCTATTTTATTCCATTGGTCAGTGTGTCTGTTTTTATGCCAGTACCATACTGTTTTGGTTATTATCGCTTTGTAGTATAGCTTAAAGTCAGGTAGTGTTATGCCTCCAGCTTTATTTTTTTTGCTCAGCATTGCTTTGGCTATTTGTGGTCTTTTATTGTTCCATATAAATGTCTGAATAGTTTTTTCCATTTCTGAGAAAAACGTCTTTGGAATTTTGATGGGGATTGCGTTGAATTTGTATATCACTTTGGGTAGTATGGACATTTTCACTATGTTGATTCTTCCAATCCAAGAGCATGGAATATCTTTCCATCTTCTTGTATCCTCTCTAATTTCTCTCAGCAGTGGTTTGTAGTTCTCATTATAGAGATTTTTCACCTCCTTGGTTAACTCAATTCCTAAGTATTTTATTTTTTTGGTGGCTATTGTAAATGGGCAGGCTTTCTTGATTTCTCCTTCTGCATGTTCACTATTGGAGAAAAGAAATGCTACTGATTTTTGTGTGTTGATTTTGTATCCTGCTACTGTGCTGAAATCATTTATCCATTCCAACAGTTTTTTTGTAGAGGTTTTAGGCTGTTCGATATATAGGATCATGTCATCTGCAAACAGGGACAGTTTGACTTCATCTTTTCCAATCTGGATGCCCTTTATTTCCTTCTCTTCTCTGATTGCTCTGGCTAGTACTTCCAACACTATGTTGAATAGGAGTGGTGAGAGTGGGCATCCTTGTCTAGTTCCTGTTATTAAAGGAAAAGCTTTCAGCTTTTCCCCATTCAGGATGATATTGGCAGTGGGTTTGGCATATATGGCTTTAATTATGTTGAGATACTTTCCCTCTATACCTAACTTATAGAGGGTCTTTGTCATGAATGAGTGCTGAACTTTATCAAATGCTTTCTCAGCATCTATAGAGATGATCACCCCCCACCAACCCCCAAGCACGGGCAACCAAAGGAAAAATAAACAAATGGGATTATATCAAACTAAAAAGCTTCTGCACAGCAAAAGAAACAATTAACAGAGTTAAAAGACAACCAACAGAGTGGGAGAAAATATTTGCAAAATATACATCTGACAAAGGATTAATATCCAGAATATATAAGGAACTCAAACAACTTTACAAGAAGAAAACAAGCAACCCAATTAAAAAATAGGCAAAAGAGCTAAGTAGGCATTTCTCTAAGGAAGATATCCAAATGGCCAACAGACATATGAAAAACTGCTCAACATCACTCAGCATCCGGGAAATGCAAATCAAAACCACATTGAGATACCATCTAACCCCAGTTAGGATGGCTAAAATCCAAAAGACTGTGAACGATAAATGCTGGCGAGGCTGCGGAGAAAAAGGAACTCTCATACATTGTTGGTGGGACTGCAAAATGGTGCAGCCTCTATGGAAAATGGTATGGAGGTTCCTTAAACAATTGCAAATAGATCTACCATACGACCCAGCCATCCCACTGTTGGGAATATACCCAGAGGAATGGAAATCATCAAGTCGAAGGTATACCTGTTCCCCAATGTTTATCACAGCACTCTTTACAATAGCCAAGAGTTGGAACCAGCCCAAATGCCCATCATCAGATGAGTGGATACGGAAAATGTGGTACATCTACACAATGGAATACTACTCAGCTATAAAAACGAATGAAATACTGCCATTTGCAACAACATGGATGGACCTTGAGAGAATTATATTAAGTGAAACAAGTCAGGCACAGAAAGAGAAATACCACATGTTCTCACTTATTGGAGGGAGCTAAAAATTAATATATAAATTCACACACACACACACACACACACACACACACACACACACACACACACACACACACACAAACCGGGGGGGGGGGAAGAAGATATAACAACCACAATTATTTGAAGTTGATACGACAAGCAAACAGAAAGGACATTGTTGGGGGGGAGGGGGGGTGGGAGAACGGAGGGAGGTTTTGGTGATGGGGAGCAATAATCAGCTACAATGTATATCGACAAAATAAAATTTAAAAAAATAAATAAATAAAAAATAAAAATAAATTAAAAAAAAAAAAAAAGCTCTCTTCTTTCTCCTCACCATGTGACACCCTGGGGTCATCACAAGGGTCTGTAGAGACTCCCCACAAAGAAGACGAGCCTTACCAGATGTGAGCCTGGACTTTGGACTTCCTAGCCTCCAAAAGTGTAAGAAATAAATGTTTCTTCTATATATATATATTACCCAATTTCAGGTATACTGGTATAGGTGACAGAAAACAGACCAATAGAGTTACTTACACTTGGACTGACTGGATGCAAATAGACTGAATCACCACTAAGTCTAAGGGAGCTGTATAGCCAAAGAGACTCCAAGCCAAGTTTACTAATGCCCATAGTTTTTCAATCACCGAAGTAACTCTTGTCCTGTACGTTGAACAGTTACAAAACTATGCAACTTCAAGATGGAATACTTTTCCTCACCCTATTCCGTAGTGGTCTCAAAAGGTAACAGAAAAGAAGAACGGCTCAAGTGGTGAAGCCAGGACCCCTCAACCATAATGGACAGAAGAGTTCTTCCCACAGAGAAGAATCAGGGCCCAATCAAGGAACTTTGCTGCCACGTTGGGAGGATTGGCAATGCCTGTCCAGCAGGATTCGATCATTACAATGAATTACTGACTACTGTGGGTTTTCCAGTTTTTTTCCAATAAAAGTTTTTCTTGAAATTATCATGTTTCTTTTTCTCTGTGATAGACTGTGTATGGGGGAGGGACAACTAACTTGCTTATTAGTTTATAGGTAACTTAACTGCAAGGAACCACAGCTGGGCTTAATGAAAAATTGCTATGGACTGGGGCTTTGAACTTGTTGCAGTAACTAAATGAGACCTTAGGTTTTCTCTTCGGGGTGGAGGTAAATTTGCGTTTGAAGGAGTGCATGGTTTGGTTGGCTATGGAAGACAAACTGTGGTAGAAAGCTGGTTTTCTCTCAAAATTCATCACCTCTTATTCCATAGCAAGAGAACCCAAGAACCTCAGGCATTCCTTCTTATTGGTATGCTGTCTCCCTAGGGTGGCCATGACCAGTCAGCCAGTGGCTATATTTCCCAACATTCCTTGCAGCTTAATATGGCTATGCAACCAATCTCTCATCAGTAATATATACGTAGAAGTGAGGAGTCAAATTGCATATCACTTGCTTAAAAAAAAATAGATTTTCTTCCATACCTTCTGATCCTCCCTTGATCATACACAAGAACAGCAAGAGGAAAAGAATGAAAAGAACCTGTTTTCTCTAGTGATCTTTTGGAGCAGAGTTGCCAGGCTGGCCTGGCATGCTGGTCCCCTACATCTGGATTTTTTCTTGAGAGCTATTGTGTTTTCCTTTTTTTAAAAAATTTTATTTATTTATTTATTTTATCAGTATACAATGTGGTTGATTTTTGTGTCCTTTTACCAAATCCCCCCTCTCCACTCTCTCTCCCCTCTCCTGCCCATCAACATCATATCTGTTCACTTGTCTTAACAGCTTTAAGAAATTGTGATTGCTGTGTCTTCTTCCTGCACCCCCATTTGTTTGTGTATTTATTTATTTATTTTTAGCTCCCACAAATAAGTGAGAACATGTGGTATTTCTCTTTCTGTACCTGACTTGTATTAGTTAATATAGTTTTTTCTAAGTCCATCCATGTTGTTGCAAATGGCAGTATTTCATTCTTTTTTATAGCAGAGTAGTATTCCATTGTGTAGATGTACCACATTTTCTGTATCCACTCATCTGATGCTGGGATAACTGGATATCCATATGCAGGAGAATGAAACTAGACCCATACCTCTCATCACATACTAAAATCAACTCAAAATAGATTAATGAATTAAATATACTTCGTGAAACAATGAAACTCCTTAAAGAAAACATAGGGGAAACATTCCAGGAAGTAGGACTGGGCACAGACTTCATAAATATGACCCCAAAAGCACGGGCAAGCAAAGGAAAAATAAACAAATGGGATTATATCAAACTAAAAAGCTTCTGCACAACGAAAGAAACAATTAACAGAATTAAAAGACAACCAACAGAGTGGGAATAAATATTTGCAAAATATACATCTGACAAAGGATTAATATCCAGAATATACAAGGAACTGAAACAACTTTGTTTTTGTTTTTTTTTTAACAACATCTTAGCCTATACTCTAAGCCATAGGGGAGCTCATTTTGATTACACCTAGTTCCCACCTTCTGCCTATACTTTGTGCACTGACTCATAGGCTAAGTGTGATGTCACTGTATTTTTAGCCTTTAGCAAGAATTTGCTGGTATAATGATCCTTATAGCTCATTTCTTTCCACTCCCCTTATCCTCCCTCCTAAGAGGAGAATTACTGAGAATTGGCCAACTTTGAGGATACTGGGCTAGGTTACCAATGAGCTGGTTTGGGGAAAACTGATGATTCAGGTTAATTTCTTCCTTTCTTAATAAATCTTCCTTCCACAAGGTAAATTGAGTAAGAGATCTGGGATGAGAGAAGGCCTAGTTGTTTCTTCCTCCTCCTCTCCCTCCTGGCAGCCTTGCGGGATCTAGCACAGGAGGGTCTCCTCTCTTTGATTCTCATTTAGTCTCCATTTTACAACCTTTTTTCTCCCACTTATCTAGACTAGAAATAGTTTGATTGATCATCTTTCTTTCTCTTCTTTTCATTCCCTCCACTGCTTCTGTCTGGGCATTAAACCAACTTCTATGGGTATCTTTATCTCTTCTGCTTTTTCCTGGAAAATGTGCACAAGTCTCCTGTTGAGAATTTTGAATACTGTATCTATACACCGTTGGAAATACTTGGTGTTTAATGTCTGGAGAACTTCCTGTCACCTGTGCCCACAAGCACTCCTACTGTCTCATGGACTGATTTCTTCCAGGTAACTGGGTATTTTCTCCAACACTTTCTTTACAGAGGAAGTTGGTAGATTCTCAGGTCCTAGTCACTTTCAGTCTGTCTTGCATATGTGGTGGGGTCTACATGGCTATGCCTTTTCCAAGAAAAGATTTGGCTCTTGGTTCAGAGATGAGAACATAGGTGCAAATTGCTTCCCACAATGTCATATTTCTCTCCTGGATATTACACCATGCACATCACAGACAGCCCATTCTGTCTGCACACTACATGGATTTTGGAAACTTTTGCTGTCTACCATATTACCATGTCCTCCTCCTCTCACTCTCTGTTCACATGCATCCTATCCTATTTTTTTAGAGGTTTTGATTTTTATTTTTACAAATAATGAATCACAACATTTTTCTTAAATAGTTTATCATGGATACTTATTCATCTAGCTCATTCTTCCAACTAATATTATAAAATATTAATATTCCATCATTTCAGGCCATCCTTCTTGATCTATCTGCCTCACAGAGTCTCTGAACATTTGGCTCACATGAACTTTCATATATAACACCTTTTGCCTGCACACAGGCTGGAACAATGTTCTGTATTGGGTTCTATTTTATATATTTGTATAAAGTCATAATCCCTAGAAAGTAGGGACTGTAACTTAATTTTCATTTATCCTCATGGTATCTAGGACAAAAGGTACTGTACAAGGTAATGAATACATTAATCTCCTTTTCTGTAGGGCTATCTTAAATGTCTTTATGTTCCTAGTGTCTAATACACTGCCTGGCATACAGAAAGTGCTCAATGCATATTTATCTGCATGAATGAATGCAGTAATGAATGACTCAATTAAACTTGATACTCCTATTTGGGGACATATTTTTGTTTCCTCAAACTGAAATATTTGAATTAAAGTGTTGCTCCCTTTAATCTTCTTTCTCTGCTTTCTCTGCTACGGCTGTTCTTACAGAAGAGAAGATTGAGTGTGTATGATGTTTTGACAAGAGTTTCTATGAATAGAACACAAAGAAAAAAATAAAAGCAAAGTGAAAATCCTATAAATGATTTTTTGGAAGGTTGAGAAACTGCTTTAAAGCTGAAAACAATCTTGCAAATTAATTCTCAGGTGATGGCAGAAAGGAAGATATTCTCTCAGAGTTCAGAACTAGCCCCAGAGCAGGAGGGAGGAAGTGGCAGAGGCCACACTTTAAGAATACTAGAAAAGATTTTATAACAAATTAGGCTCCAGATGAAACTGCTCCTGATGTTACAGGCCATCATTATGCACAGCTATGGAACGCTGGTATGCATTAATAATAAAGATCAGTGTCGCCTTCTTGGGAAAAATAGAGTCTTCCTTTAATTAACTTAAATTTTTTATCAAATTGATTGAAAAGCTCTTATCCTTTTTAATTTTTTTTTTTTTTTAACTTTCAAGTATTTTATGCATGGGCCAAGAGCAGATTTATCCTTACCAGTTGGTGTTTTTTAAATGGCCTACTTGCTTGGTAACTCAGAAATATCAGAGCAACAAGACAGAAGCAAGGCAGGGAATGAAATGAGAAAAGGGAAGAAAATCTATACCGTTCATTGCAAGAAAAAAAAATCTTATTTTCATACTGACAAGGCAGGGACATAGCATTTCCTTATACTAATGACCGAAGAGCAGTTATTTTTTAATGGACATCTTAGCTGCTGTAAACCATGCACTACATCCTAAACCAGGAGACCTGTGCTGGATATCCCAAGGAAAACAAATTCTGTCAACTCTTTATGTATGTATGTATGTATGTATATGTGGAATTATTTTCTAATTGTAGTTGCCTATGAATAAGCCATTTCTTTCAGCATAGGCCTAAAGTCTATGGCAGTTCACTTATTAAGGGAAATTTGTGGTGAGTCCTCATGAGATAAAAGGTGCATGCTGGAGTCACTTGTATTTGAGCCAGAATTGAAAACATAAAAATAAATGAAATCATGTAGAGGGAACAGAAAGATAAGAAAATATTCGATGCATCTGCATTTATCTGCATGTTTTTAAAAATCTAAGATGAGCTTTACTGGATACATTTTAGCTGTTGCGATACACTAATACTTGCAGTTCTCTAATGAGTTTAAATTATTTACATATGTACTTTTGAGTTACAAATAAGAAGCATACTCATTTAGTAATATTGGTGGTGAAAATGTAAAATCTTTTGCAATTGAAGCAATGCACAGTAATAATTTTGGGAGGCAATAGCTTATGGAAGAAGATGGTGACCCCTCCCCCCATAGTCATTCAACTTATCCACCTGCTCTTGGTAGCTAAACACAGTTTCAGGTGGAGCTGTAGTTGTAAAACTCTTAAATTGTGAGCCCCACTGGAAGTCGGATAAATTATATAAACCTTCTCCTCAGAAAAACAATGTATGCATTTACATATTATTTAGATGGCTCCTAGAATTCTGTAAGCTCCTAAGATCCATCTGTGGTTTCCAAATAGAGATGAAGAAATGTTGGCTAATGGGTACAGAGATACAATTAGAGAGAAGGAATAAGTTCCAGTGTTTGAGAGCACAGTAAAGTGATTATAGTCAACAATAATTTATTGTACATTTCAAAATAGCTAGAAGAGAAGATCTGGAATGATCCCAGCACAAATGAATTATAAACTTTAGGTGATAGATATCCCAATTGCTTTGATTTGATCATTACACATTGTACACGTCTCAAATTATCACATGTACCTCATACATATGTATAATTATATATATCAGTAAAAACCAAAAATAAACAAACAAAAGAAAGAAGTGAAACAATCTACAGGAGGTCTCAGAAGATGATTTTCCATTCATTCTAACATGTGAGTTCAGTCCTGAAAGATAAGTAGAATCCACACCAATAAAGAAGAAGGAAGGCAAACCAGCTAATCTAGGCTTCCCATATGGATTCAAGAGTCGATTGTCTGGGGCAGTTCAAGAGAGTTAGGAAAAGAAAGGGATCTCCCATTACAGGTGCTACAGCAGCTCGTGCTAATGAGATCTCAGTGTTTTGAATATGGAAATTAATGAAAAACAATATAAACATAAATAAAAATAGTAGAAAAAGTCTTAGTTCTTTCTGATGGTGGACAGTTATCCCTTTATTAATTATCTTTACTATGGTCCCTTTTTTTTCTTGCAACATTACTCAAAACTCAATCCCCTCCTTATGTACAAAATTGAGAGGATATAAACATAGAAAAGTAAATGGGTTTATGAACAATAAGACATGGATAAAATAGCAGAGGTGAATTTTGTCTCTCAATCCACTAGCCGCAGGTTTAATCATAGTAATGGGGCTCCATGAATTTTTTCCTTACTCTTCACCATCATGACACCTGTTCAAGGAATCTAAACTTGAACAGTAAGTTATGGTTAAGTTTGATACCAAGAGGATCAGAATCAAAGTCTTTATCAGCTCATGCTTGGTCAGGGGAACTGAAATGATATGAAATAAAGGATTTAATATAATTATCTGACCATACACAATTGTGCAAAAATCTGGGAAAATAAAGACTAGAAGGGATTTTTGGAGAATCGGAAAAATATTCACTAAGCAGGAGACCATAAAGTCACTAAGCAGGAGATCAAGCCAGGTGATGAAGGCTGTGAAAGCCTCTGATTCTCATGGTAGGATTGACACCTCTGGAGGTCAGCAGAGTGGGAAGTCAAGCAGGGAAGATAGATATACCAAGGGGAAAGACAAGGACTACCTGGAACCCATGTCACCCCCTCATTGCATCTAACATGGAGTACCTGGTGACTTTCAGAACTGACACACATACCTGGCCCAGGACTCAGAGATGCAAAAGGAGAAGGCTGTTGGCTCGAGACAGTTAGCTTTAAACCCAGCTGCTACCTGACACCAACAAAGTGAGGGAGCAGATCACTGGGAGGTATATGAACTGCAGCAGTACCTGGGTCCTGCACTAAAATGCTAAGCATAGTGGCCTCTATCTCACTTCTCCCTCCCGACTCATTCGCACATTTCCCTGGCAGCCCACCTAACCAAGAATTTCATAAGAAAGGAAGTTCTGGAATACGTAGTTCTAGCTTAGTTAAGTTGACACAAAACAAAAATGCATGGTTCGCCCTCTGTCAACTCAGCATCTGCATACACTCTGTCTATCCATATTTAACTTCCAAATAAAGGCAATAGCAAAACCGTGCTTCCACCTAAGATGATGCAGTCATCCCTCTTACACTAAACTTCTCCTGAGAAAGGATACAAAGACCAAGTGTCAGTTGATCTTGGGGTGATTGTGTATTCCTGTTCAAGCTGGGTCACATTCCCCATTTTATACCCTGTAATGTCATTATTGAGTAGGGAAAGGGAATCATTAATATATACACAAATCTAGTCACACTAACATAAGGCAGAAATACTTTTACGGTCTTTATTTCTGCAATGATTCTATGGTTCTGGCTAATATTTAGAGGATATTTCTTTCACTACCTCTTTGATATTCCCTTTGCTCTCAGCAAGAAACTTGAATGGTTGTGGTTCCTTGTCTAGTGGAGTGACCTAGATCTTTATTCCTTAAGGGTCTGGTTCATTAGCAGTCTTGCATATATTCAGCTGTTTGGTTTTCCATTAATTTATTTTTAGTTTTTTAAAATTTTAATATTTACTTATTTTTTTTATTCATTTTTAATGTTTACTTGTACGTATTTGTGGGGTACAGTGTGTTGTTTCAATATATGCTTGTACTGCACAGTGATTCACTTAGGGTAAATAGCATAGTTTTGTACCCACTAGTCCACCATTTTTCCTACCCCCATTTCCTGCCTCTGGTATAACCATTATTCTACTCTCTGCTTCTATGAGAACCACTTTTTTTTTTCTTTTTTTTTTTTATGCTCCACATATGAGTGATATTATGTGGTATTTATCTTCCTGTGCCTGACTTACTTCAGTTAACATGATGATTTCCAGTTCCAACCATGTTACTGCAAATGATAGGATGTTGTTTCTTTTAATAGCTGAGTACTATTCCATTGTGTATATAAAGGATGGTTTTTTTTATCCATTCATCTGTTGATGGACATTTAGGTTGACTCCATCTCTTGGCTATTGCGAATAGTGCTGCAACAAATGTGGGAGTGCAGGTATCTTTTTGATATATTGATTTCATTTCCTTTGGGTATACACTCAGTAGTAAAATAGCTGAGTCATAGGGTAGATCTATTTTTAGTTCTCTGAGGAATCTCCATACTGTTTTTCACAGTGGCTATACCAATTAACACTCCCATCAGCAAAGTAGGAGAGATCCTTTCTCTCCACATTCTCTCCAGCATTTGTTATTTTCTTTTTTATTGATAACTCCCAATCTTACTGGAGTGAGGTGATATCTCATTGTGGTTTTAATTTGCATTTCCCTAATGATTAGTGATGTTGAGTATGTTTTCATGTGCCTGTTTGACATTTGTATGTCTTCTTTTAAGAAATGTCTGTTCAGGTCCTTTGCCCATTTTTTTATTTGGTTACTTTTTTTTTTTTCTTTTTTTTTGCTGTTGCGTGGTTTAAGTTCCTTATATATTCTGGATATTAGTCTTGTCTGATGTGTAGTTTGCAAACATTTTCCCTCATTCTGTAGGTTGCCTCTTCACTTTGTTAATACCCTTGCTGTGCAGAAGCTTTTTAGTTTAATGTAGTCCCATTTATGTATTTTTGCTTCAGTTGCCTGTGATTTTGTAGTCTCACTCAAAAAAGTGCTGCTCACTCCCACTTCGTGTAGTGTTTCCCTATATTTTCTTTCAGTAGTTGCATAGTTTCAAGTTTTAAATTTAGGTCTTTGATCCATTTTGAGTTGATTTTAGTGTATGGCAAGAGAGAGAGGCCTAGTTTCAGTCTTCTGCATGTGGATTTCCAGTTTTCCCAGGACTATTTGTTGAAGAGGCTGTGTGTCCTTTCCCCACTGTATATTTTTGGCGCTTTTGTTGAAAATCAGTTGGCTATAAGAGTATGGGTTTATTTCAGAGCTCTCTATTCTATTGGTGAACTTGTCTGTTTTTATGCCAGTACAATGATGTTTGGGTTATTATAGTTTTATAGTATATTTTGAAATAAGGAAGTATGATGCCTCCAACTTTGTTCTTTTTGTTCAAGATCCCTGTATGGAGTCTTTTGTGTTTCCATACAAATTTTAAGATAATTTTTTCTATGTCTGTGAAAAATGCCATTGGTATGTTGATAGGGAATGTGTTGAATATGTACATTGATTTGGGTAATATGGGCATTTTGATGATGTTAATTCTTCCAACTCATGAACATGAGATATCTTTTCATTTATTTGTGTCTTCCTCAATTTTTTTCACCAGTGGTTTATAGTTTTCATTGTAGATGTCTTTCACCTCCTTGGTTAAATTTATTCCCAGGTATTTCATAGTTTTGGTAGCTATTGTGAATGGGATTACTTTCTTATTCTGCCTTTTCAGTGTTGGCTTATGGGAAGGCTGTTGATTTTTGTGAGTCAATTTTGTATTCTGGCACTTTACTGAATTCATTTATTAGTTCCAGCCATTTTTGAAGTCTCTAGGGTGTTCTGTGTATAGGATCATGTTATCTACAAATAAGGATAGTTTGACTCCTCTTCAATTTGAATGTGCTTTATTGCTTTCTCTTGCCTCATTGCACAGGCTAGAACTTCTAGTACTGTGTTGAATAAAAGTGGGGAAAGTGAGCATCCTTGTCTTGTTCCAGATCTTAAAGGAAAAGCCTCCAATTTTTGTCTATTCAGTATATTAGCTGTGGGTTTGTTGTATGTCACTTTTACTGTGTTGAGGTACATTCCTTCTGTACGTTCTTTGTTGAGTGTTTTTATCATGAAGGGTTTTGAGTTTTATTAAATACTTTTTCTCTGGCTATTGAAATGATCATATGTTTTTTTTCCTCTTCATTCTGTTGATGCTATGTATCACATTTATAGATTTGCATATGTTGAACCATTCTTGCACCCCTAGCATGAATCCCACTGATCATGGTGTATGATCTTTTTAATGTGTTGCTGTATTCTGTTTGCTAGTATTTTGTTGAGGATCTTAGCATCTGTGTTCATTAGGATATTTGTCCTGTAGTTTTCTTTTTCTGTTGTGTCTTTTTCTGGTTTGGGTATGAGGGTAATGCTGGCCTTGCAGAATGAGTTTGGAAGTATTCCCTCCTCTTAAATATTTCGAAACAGTTTGAGAAGAATTGGTATTAATTCTTCCTTGTGTGTTTGATAGAATTTGGTAGTGAAAACCCCCAGCTGGTCCTCGTAGTTTCTTTGTTGGGAGAATTTTTATTATTGCTTCAACCTCATTACTTGTTGATCTGTTTAGGTTTTCTAGTTCTTCATGATTCAACTTTTGTCAGTTGTATGTGTCCAGGAATTACCCATTTCTTTTCCATTTTCCAGTTTGTTCCCATATAGTTGTTCTTAGTAGACTCTTATGGTCCCTGTATTTCTGTGGTATCAGTTGTAATGTTCCTTGTTTCTGATTTTATTTGTCTTCTCTCTTTTTTATTTGTTAGTCTAGCTAAAAGATTTATTAATTTTGCTTACCCTTTAAAAAACCCAACTCTTTTTTTCATTGATCTTTTGTATTTTGAAAATCTCCAATTCATTTATTTCTGCTCAGATCTTTGTTATATTTCTCTTCTTCTACTGATTTGGGATTTGGTTTGTTCTTGTTTTTCCAGCTTCTTGAGGTGTAACTTTAAGTTTTTTGAGTCTTTCTTCCTTCTCAATGTAGGCATTTATTGCTATAAACTTCCCTCTTTGAACTGCTTTCACTGTACCCCATAGGTTCTTATATGTTGTGTTTTCATTTCCACTTGTCTCCAGAAAAACTTTAATTCCCTTCTTGATTTTTTTTTTTTTTGACTCATTCTCCGTTTAGGAGCATATTGTTTAATTTCCATGTATTTGTATGGTTTCTAGCATCCCTTTTTTTGTTGTTGATTTCTAGTTTTATTCCATTGTGGTTGAATAAGGTAGTTGATATGATTTTGATTTTTAAAAATTTGTTGAGATTTGTTTTATATCCTAACATATGGTCAATTCTACAGAAAATTCCATCTGCTGCTGAGAAGAATGTGTATTCTGCAGCTGTTGGGTGGAATGCTCTATAAATATCAGTGAGGTCAAGTTGGCCTATAGTAGAGATTAATTCTGATGTTTCCTAGTTAATTTTCTGTCTGGATGATCTGTCTTTTGCTGAGAGCAGGGTATTAAAGTCCCCAACTATTATTGTGTTGGAGTCAATCTCTTCCAATTAGATCCAACAGTAATTGCTTTATATAACTATGTGTTCTGAAGTTGGGGACATATATATTTAGAATTGTTATACCTTCTTGTTGAATTGATCCCTTTATTGTTATATAGTGACCTTCCTTATCTTTTTTTACTCTCCTTGGCTTGAAGTCTATTTTATCAGACATAAGTACAGCTACTCCTGCTCTTTTTTGGTTTCCATTTGCATGACATATTTTTTTCTATCCCTTCACTTTTAGCCAGTATGTATCTTTATTGGTTAAGGGAGTTTTTGGTAGCCACATATTGTTGGTTCTTTATAATCCATCCATTCAATCATTTTTTGTCTTTTAACTGGGGCATTTAATCTGTTTACATTTAGGGTTATTATTGATATATAGGGACTTATTACTGCCATTTTGCTATTTTTTGTTTTGTTTTGTGGATCTTTTTCGTTTTCCTTTTTTCTTGTCTTAGTGTCTTCCTTTGTGGTTGAGTAGTTTTCTCTAGCTTTACATGTTGCTTTCTTGCTATTTATTTTTAGTATGTCTCTTCTAAGTTTTTGTGTAGTGCTTATCATGAAGCTTACAAAAAAAACATGTTAAACAAATTACTTTAGACTGATAACAACTTAACTTTGATATCTAAGAAAAAAGAAAAAACAAAGCCAATGCTACACTTTAGTGTCATTCTCCCCACTTTTTGACAATTTGTTGTTTCAAGATACATCTTTTAATATTGCCTTTCTTTTATGTGTTTTTTAAATGTTCACTTCTTGTTAGGTTTGTAGCTTGCTCCTATGTGGGCCTGGGGAAAATCTGCCAGTAGACTTTGTGGCCTGTGGTCTGGTATGGTGGGCTCTAAGACCCTCCTTTCCCCTGCAGACTCCAAGCAGGTTTAAGCAAAGGGAGCCAATTTGACTTTTCCAGCTTGTGTAACAGCTAGTCCCTGCCTCTGTACCTGGCTGGCTTGGAAGAACAAGTACAGTCCTTATTCCCTCTCATCATTGCCTCTCATGCCTTCATGAACTCTGCAGGTGTCCCCTACTCCTCCCCCAGCTCCAGGTTGGAAGTCTTTGCTTTTTAATAGTTGTAAGTTTGTTGCTTATGGGATGGTGAGATGATGGGAATAATCTATTCTGCCATCTTGAAGGAATCAGCTCTCCCATTAACTTTTTTTCAGAGGATATAGGAGTACTAGGATTTACCCTAGGGATCTTCTATACCCCTGACATACTTTACCATATGACCACAATATAGTAGTGACACAACTCCTCCTTGATAGTTGGATTAATCTTGACAAATTGTAGAGTAATGTCACTCTTTTCCTGCTGGATCACTAGTGTGATGAGCACAAAGTATCTACATGGGTCTCTTACCTTTCATCTCAGATAAAACCTATACTGTATACTCTGGTGAAAGCATTGCTGTCTTGGGAACTAAGACCTCTAACTCAGTAGTTTAAAGTTGTAGAAGTCAAGAGCAAACATTCTACTAGTGGATCGTTGTTACTAACAGTGAGAAGAGCCACCTCTTGTTCTTTCCCTTGATTCCCAAACCCACGAGTCATTCACTGTGGCACAAACAGCATCAGATATTGATCACCAATATATGAGCATACTTCAAAATGTTCATGGAAAGATTCACATTATCTTTCAATTCTATTTTTTTACAAATTTTCTGAAGTACCCTCGTAGACCATAGAACACATTATGGAGAACATTATCCAAAGTCTGCAAGGTGATGCTGCCCAGCTGGCATCAAAAAGCCACTTCAGTGCAATATCAGGTCAGCTTCCTCAGGGTGATGAGAAACATGATCGGAACAGTGAGTTCCATGAGCACAAGTCCATTGCTAACTTTTCTTTTTTTGGCTATAAAAATGAGATCCTTGGTCAGAAGCAATGCTTTGGTATATGCTGTGAAGCTTTATAAGTCATTCTGTAAGTCACAAACAGTGGTTTTGGCAGAAGCATCGTGAAGGTGAGCTGAAGGGGATGAGGTGGGAATCACCACCTTGCATGTTTCAAATCCTTAATGTCAGGAATCTCTGCAATCACTTCAGAAATGTGTTTTTTAAACTTCTGCTTACTATTTTGGTAGATAAAGGCAGCTTTAATTCCTGCCAGTTGGTCCTTCCTTTTATAATGACCTTCTCTTCACAGATCAGGGACCCAATACAGGAATTTTTCCAGTTCCTAAGTGTGTCTATTTCAACTATGCATTCTGAGTCTGGGGAAATAACCACAGAGTGGATCCACGATTCTATTGAGTCCACTATGAGATGGACACAAGCCAAAATTCCATTGATCACCCAACCACAACAAGCTCCCATTCTGATTGCTGGACCACAGTGGTGTTTTGGGTCTCAGTAATTAGTATCAATTCAGAGACAGCAACTAGAATCCCTGAAAAATCTGATTATTTCTCCTTCCTTGGTGCATGTAACTCTGGTAAATATTTTCAGCTCCCTCTGGAGAAGGCTGGAAGAATTATGATATAAATTTTTGATAGTATAATAAGATTGTTCCTATGTTAAACCTGGTTCTCTTCTCCCCACCTTTATGCAAGTTTGCTCTGAGTATAGTTAATTTTTTGAGGGGCCTTATCTCTTTAGTGTGGAGATTTATTCATACTTCTTTTCACCAGACATAGAGATTTTCCACTTTCCCACATAAAGTAAGATGTTAGTAGGATGCACGTCTTTTTAATTTATAAGAATGCTTTGATCAATTAGCCAATGCCAAAGATCTCTGCGGGTCAAATCCTTTTGATTACTACTATAGCTCTCCTGTCCCATGAAGCTACCACATACATCTTGTCTTGGTGATTAAGTGCTTCCCCTTGACCCCTGCAACCTCAAGTTTTCATCATCTTTGTTGAATTCAGGGAACCCAGTTTGATGGCAGCATTTGCACTCTTATTTTTGGCCTGTAGGGAACAGCCACAATTAGAGCTATTGAGGAGGCTGTCACTCTGCTCACAAATGTATTTCTCAAAGTCTTGCTGAAGGAAATGTTCTCTGGCCTTTTTTGGAGGACATAGCAAAGGGATGGATAAACAGATCTCAAACCATAAATCCATTGGTATTTCAACTTCATTTAGTGCTACCTCTGGTTCCATATTTCAAGCAAGCAAGCAAACCGTTAAACAACTTCTAGTCATTCTACTTAGTGCAACCGTATCTACAAATTTGATTCAATCTGACATTATTTTCCTTTAATTCTTATTTAGTATTCTTACAGTCTATTTCCATATATGTACCCCAGGGTCTGTCAATATAAATTGGAAAAACATGCAATTATTTTGTTCCCCTAGGGTCTGAGGAAACTTTGGTTATAAGCCCAGAAGCAATGGTGGGTGATTGTGTTAGACCCTGAGCAGTTAAATAGTCTCTTTTGAGATACCTGCCACAGAAGAGGCCACTATAGGTTTTCCAAGGAAGGGGAAAATGATCTTCTCAGACAAGAGAGGAAAGGTTACCTCTGCCAGCAAAGGAAGACTGGAAGACTTTAGGGATTCAAAAGCCATGGCTTCTTTGTAATCTGTTCATATGACCCCCATCCTGATTTTCAGGATCTCATCCCTTTTCATATAATTAGTGCCCTAATATTCACATAAGACTTTGCGTGGCTGTGAAGTGCATTTGAAATGCAATTCAGTTACCCATAGAAATAGACTTTCAGTTAGTTTTTATAAATCTGGACTCTGTTAATCTCCAAGTTCTCTATTATACTTAATAAATAGTCAACTAAGCCCCTATTATCCTTATTTTCAATGAAATGTGCAATGACAGCAGCTACTCGATAACTCCAGTTTGTACCTTGTATAGCCATTTGATTATAGATGGGCATATTTGATGATTTAAGTAACTTTCTATTCTATGGCAGAAACAGTGTTTCTTTTATCACTGGAAATAGGATTATTAATTTCTTTCAATTCAATCGAATCAGAGAACCAATTTCAGATATACTAGAGCCAATCTGGAGAACCTGTACTGCATCCTCTTCTGGTACCAATCACTGTATCAGGTAGGGTGCACCAAGGGAGCTAAATCACGAGTCATATGGAGAATGGGGCTTATCAAAGGCATTAGAACTTACACAATTATGGAGGGTAGAGAAATAAAGTTCTGAAAGAAGATAATTGGAGGATAAGAAAAATGTCACTAATCAGGAACCATGAAGAGAGGCTGGTGAAGAAGTCTAAGTAAGACTTCTGCCTCTGCATCTGGTGGTGGTCTTGATGTCACTGCAAATCATCAGGGGAGAAAACTGGAAAACTGGGAAAAAGCCGGATGCAAAACAAGAGCAATCTGTAACCTATGAAGACAAAGTAGAACCCACAATGGCACACTGGTTCCCGTTTCTGTTGATCACTGCACCTGAACCTGAGGACACAGATGAACCAGAGGACCTTCAGGATGTATTGCTTTCCTTACACACAGAAAAAAGTTTCTGTCTAGGACTGGGGAAAGTTGAAGGAGCCTATCTGGGGGGAGCTGGAGAAGCCTGATTGATGCCTCATACCAATGAGGTGATTAGCAGATCAGGAACACACATGGTCTAGTAGTAGCCTCTGTGGCCTTGCAGCGACCTTCCACATGTACTGGCAGATCCTCTCTTTCCACTTTCCAAATTCCAAGCAGAAATTTCTTGAGAGTGAAATGGTGGTTACCAGAAGCTGGGGGCTGGGGAGATTGGGAAGAAATTGATCAAAAGATACAAAGTTTTATTTAGTTCAAGAGATCTATTGTCCATCATAGTGAGTATAGTTCATAACAATATATTGTATATTTTAGAGTAGATTTTAAGTATTCCCCCCACACCAGAAAAATGATAATTATGTAGGTAACTTATGTTAATTGGCTTGATTTAGCCATTCCACTTCATATATACATACACACACATACATATATATCATGTTGTACACCACAAATGCATACATTTTTTTTATTTTTCAATTAAAGATATCAACCCCAGTAGAAAAGTAAATAAAAAACTAATAACCCTATGTATTTGGGGCTTACAGAGCCTCAACCCTAGTGAATAATAATAAAAAAATCTCTTAAGACCAATTCTAATCCAAGTCCACACAGGAAAGATAATCCTGGGAAATCTCTCCCTTATTATAATTGCCTTTTAGAGATAGAGGGAAGTTAAGATCAGTACTCTGTGCTGTATGACTCTAGAACCTATGTTAGATTCAATTTATAAGTAAGGAAAATAAAATGCAGAGAAGTGTGCTAACTTGAACAAGAGCCCTCTCAATCCAACACCATTTATTGAACAGCTACCATGCTTCAGGTATTTTGATGAGTGTTGGGGAGACAAAGAAGAATACAAGTCAGTCTCTGTTATAGTTCCTGTCTTTTCGTCAATGATTCTTTGGACAATTTATTTCACTAGTTTCTAAAACTAAAAGCAAATCTGCTGTACCATTGTCAGAAAACCTCTATTCTTCTTGAGTCTCATGGTTTGAGGACATACATAACCCATGCATGATGCATGATGCATGATGCATGTGCCAGAACAAGAAATAAAACTTCCCATGACGTGTCTAACCCATACTTAGGGATGTTTGTAAGGATTGTAAACAGATATTTAAAATCCATTTGCATTTATTTCTCCTGAAGATTTTTATGGTGACTTCCCCACCATATATCACTGGAGCAAAATCTAAGAGAAGAGTAGAAAAAGCACTGAGACATCAAAGGCTTAGGATTGGAAATCATATAATTTTGTCTGTCATTTCCAAGAATCCCATTATTACACTGTGGAAATGCACTGACTGTATTACCAGACTTTCACTCTTTTTAGTCTCTGTTATTAAAGAGGACAAAGAATTAAAGTATGCATATTGGAGATGCATCCAGGAGGAAATGTTCTTTAAGGATAAGTCAATAACACTGAGTGAAAATTCTGATAGAAATATAAAGAAATGTGTAAATATGAGTGATATTTTAATTTTTATCAAATAAACATTTAAAATATCTTTTTTAGGCTGTGATCTCTTAGAAAATTCTATACAGCTATTTTTAAGTCACAAACGTAGGACTATCCCCATCACTGTTTGTTCCCATTCTTGTTTCCTGCAGTGGCACCTGCTCAAGCCCTTTAATGTAGAAAGTCCTACAGAATGCAGCTAGGCAAGATTAAAGGTCTCCCCTGACGTTGAATGAAGGGGAATTATACAATTTGCAAGAGAAAAGATAATAAAGGACTGAGTCTATAGACATACTTTGATGAATTATATAGAGGCAATTTTCTGACATTAGTAATGTAGGGCAGAAGACAATGTTTCTGATATATAGATGTAAATTCATCATCCAGACTCCATTAAAGAGAACTACAAAAGATTTGTTGATTTGAACATTGCTTACAAGAGCTGTCGGGTAATGGTAGCAGGGCCCTTGCGTGAAACTTGGGCTCTGTAATAGGTGAGGGTTCATTCAGATGAATTAGCCACATTTTCGGGAATGTTATAAACAGTAAGAAGCTATATGGTGAAATTCAGTCACCTGAATCTATGACTATAATACCAGACCCACGGTTTGGCATTATATGATAAAATAAATATTTCACAAATATTGACTTTGACCACCGAAATATCTTGTGCTACATTAAAAGACAGTGGTTATGACTTAAACAAAAGAAAGCATGCTTATAGTTGTTTTGATAGTTTAATCTTCCCTAGAATTGCATCTATAAAATATAATTTCTATCCAGAATTATCTTTTTCTGAAATGGGGAATGGAAAGGAGAGATAGACCCAGAGTTTCTTAGAGGAAAGTTTTCAATGAATATTTGTTTGTTTGATTATTTTACCCTCACTATCAGGAAAAAGTGAATATCATCTGTGAGATTTCCTAACCTTTTGTTGTATTTTATCTGCAACCTATAAACCCACTATCTGCCTTTGTATAAAGTAATGAGAAGTATTCCTATGTCCAGATGTTTGCTTTTCTATAGGAGCCCAGTACCCTTTTCCCCCTTCCTATCCCAATTCTTTGGCAACAGTTTTCATGCTTGTGCGTATCACAAAAAAGGAAAGCTCCATGAATCTGTGCAAGCCCATCAAATTTAAACACTTTATGCAAAGTCAATATAGAAGTTCAGACATCAAGCTGAAAATCCTGTGTTTCTTAACTCAGTGTTCTGCTACTTGGTAGATTTTGTAAACTAGTACATTTGTGGAGGTAGCTGATCTTTTCTTAATGTCCCCTAAGAATGAGAACATTGCAAACATGTTTGAAATCACAGAACAGTGCTCAGCAGTCTCACATCCAGCCTAACTCTGGGATCTCATTTCCTTATCAGTGGTAAAGGATGCCTTTGAGAGCGAGGGGAAAATTATGAAACTTTTGCCCAGAAAAATGCCCATGTGGGCACACACACAAAAACACATTTGCGTACAATATCAGGGAGTATATGGGTTCCCTAAGTGTCCACTCATTATCTCCCTAGTGATCCACAAACCCCAAGTTAAAAATCCCTTATCTGTAAAATAAGTATTGTGGACAACTCATCTTCAAATTACAATGGAATTTTAAGAAAGATATAAATACTGGAATTAATAAAACCTATTGCTGTAAATATATTTTTAAAAAGTGAGAAATAGCTTAGAACTAAACAAAGATAAGAATAAATATTTCTAATATACAGGAACTTAAACCCTAAATATTAATAAATCACTAACAAGGCTTGGGTCTAATTATTTCTCATCTGAATTGATAACTCTGCCCTTGGACAAGCTATCACTCATTATTTATGAAACAAATGTGGGGATAATTTTTTTAAAGATCAAATAATGTCATTCCCAACCTCAAATCTTCAGTGCTCCCTTTTCCCATGAAATGAATAGAACATGAAAGAACTTTCACACATTGGTCCTAGCCTTCCTTTGCAGAATCATATTTTATCACTGCCCCCGGGGCATTCTGTGCTTCTAAGTAATTTAAGAAGATTTGAACTTCACCAAGGTTGACAAATTCTATAACGCCTTTGTTGATGTTTAAAAATGTTATTCTCTTACTTCATAATGTTTCCCTGTCTGCCACCACAAGCACACAGGTGCATATCTCGTCAGCATTCCTTCCTCTGGGATCTACCTTATTTCTAATCTCACCATACTCTTGGTTTACTTACACTTGAACACTTACTGGTTATTTCCTCATTCTCCACATTTTCTGATCATACACAAAAACAATTAAGAACTTTGTTATACACAACTATTGAAAGTTAACTTTGTACCCTACATATATGTTTAATAACTATCTAAAACAAAAAAGAATTTTGATTTTGCATCTCTATCATACAAACACATATACCAAAAAGCCATACATTTATTATTATGCCAAAGTGTTCTTTTTACTTAAAAATGTACACAAAAATAAATAGAGGCAGTCATCAGGGAAATGCAAATCAAAAGCAGAATGAGATACCACTTTGCATCCACTTAAGTGGCTATGATGAAAAAGACAATAATTACAAGCACTGTTTATAATGTGTAGACATTGAAACCATCATACATTGCTGGTGGAAATGAAAAACGATGAGGCCACTTTGGAAAATAATCTGGCAATTCTGCAATTCCTTAAAGATTAAGCATAAAGTTATCACCCCTAAGTATAAACCCAAGATAATTGAAACCACATGTCCACACAAAAAACTTGTACACGAATGTTTACAGCAGTGTTGTTAATAATTGGCAGAAAGGAGAAATAACCTAAGTGTTAGATAACATAACTGATAAATGAATAAACAAAATATGGTACATCCATACAGTAGAATATTATTTAGCAATAAAAAATAAAATAAAATACTGATAGGTGGTACACTGTATCAGCACAGTGAAGGAATGCTGACTAGATATGTACCTTTTGGGCTTGTGGAGGCAGACAGGGAAACATTATGGAGCAAGAAAATGACATTTTTAAACATCAAGAGAGGTGTGAGAGAATTTGTCAACCTTGGTGAATTTCAGATCTTCTTAAACTACTTGGCAGGGCAGAATGCCCCGGGGGCAGTGATAAAATATGATTCTGCAAAGGACGGCAAGGACCAACGAGTGAAAGTTCTTTCATGTTCTATTTGTCTACACCTGAAAACATTATGTTAAGTGGAAGGAGACGCCTAGAAGACCATACTGCCTGATTCAATTTAAATGAAATGTCCAGCATAAGCAAATCTATAGAAACAGAAAGTTGATAGAGACAGAAATTAGTTTAGAAGTTACCTAGGTCTGTGGCAGGGTTGGGAGTGGAAGCTGGAAAAACTGGACAGGGACAGAAAATGAGTAGAAAATTACTTTTTGGCATGAAAATGTCCTGAAATTGATTGTGATAATGATTGCATAACTGTGAATATACTAAAGAATATTGAATTGTACACTTTAAATGGGTAAATTGCATAATGCATTAATTATATCTCAATAAAGCACTAATATTATTAATAAATTAAGATAGAATTTCTATTTTATTCCACTATCTCAAGAGATCATCTTACACATTGTTACCCCTGAAATGTGCATACTGCAATCCTCAGCTTTTATATTTAGTAACCGCTGCTTTACATGATTATTGTTCAGACTGTAAGATCCTAGAGGACAGTAATTTTATCTTATTCTTTAAATTCTTTGAATTCAGAGTATCTAATAAAATAAGTACTTAATGAGTGTGGAATGAATTGGTTAGCTGGTTGTTAACCAAACAGCTGAAGCTTTTCCTGATCTAGAATTTGTCAAAATCTAAATTGTGATTTATTTATATTATTTTTAAAAATTGTGGTAAAATACACATTACACAAAATTTACCATTTTGACCATTTTTAAGTGTGTAGTTCAGTAATTAGCATTTAGTACATTCACGTGTTCATGCTGCTATCCCCACTATATATCCATACAACATTTTCACCTTACCAAACTAATCTGTACCCATTAAATAATAACTTCCTATCACTCCCTTCCCTTAGTGCCTGGCCACCACCCTTCTACTTTCTGGTTCTATGACTTTGACTACTATATTAGCCTGTTTCTGTTGCTTATAACATAAATACCTGACACTGGGTAATTTGTAAGAAAACAAAATTTATTGCTCATAGTTTTGGAGGCTGAGAAGTCCAAAGTCCAGGGAACACATCTGGTGAGGGTCTTCCTTGGGAATAATGGAGGGATCTCACATGGCAGAATATGGTGGAGCAGAGAGAGAGAGAGAGAGGGCTCCTCAAGTGTTCTCCTTTTAAAGCCCTCAGAACCACGCCCCTGACCACCACTAAACCATTTATTATGCCATGGTCCTACAATCTAATCACCTCTTCAAGACTCCACCTTTCAATTAACATAATAGGATTTCCCACCTTCAACAGTTACAGTGGGGATTAAGCTTTGGCAACTTCAGGGAGCCATTAAATATGCCGGAACTACTCTAAGTGCTTTATTTGAATGGAATTGTGATATTTGTCCTTTTCTAACTGGCTTATTTCACTCAGCAGCATATCTTCAAGGTTCATCCACATAGCAGAGTATGCATCAAAATTTCCTTTTTTAAAGGCTGAATAATATTCCATTCTGTGTATATTCACATTGTTTTAATTCACTCATCTGTCGATGGACAGTTCGGTTGCTTCTACCTTTGGCTATTGTGAATAATGGTGATATGAACATGGGTGTACAAATATCTCTTAGTGTCCCTGATTTCAGTGATTTTGGTTATATATTAGAAATGAAATTGCTGTATCATATGGTAATTCTATTTTTAATTTTTTCAGAAACCATCATAATGTTTTCCACAGTGTGGAAAACATTACATTTCCACCATCAATGCACAAGGGTTCCCATCTCTTCACATTCTCATCAACACCTGTTATTTTATATGCTTTTTGTAATAGCCGTCCTAATGGGTGTGAGGTGGTATATCACTGTGGTTTTGATTTGCATTTCCCTATTGTTGGTAATGTTTAACATCTTTTTGTGTCCTCATTTGCCATTGGCATATCTTTGAAAAAATGTATAATCAAGTCATTTGCCACAAAATGGACCAAAGACCTAAATGTAAGAGTTAAGTATAAAAAACTTAGAAGGAAACAAAGGGGAAAAGCTTCATGCTACTAGATTTGGCAATGATTCCTTGGATATGACACCAAAGACACAGGGAAAACAAACAAAAAATTAGATTAATTGGACTTTATAAAAATTTTTAAAAATATGTGCATCAAAAGACAGAATCAACAGAGAAAAAAGGAAACCCACATAATGGGAGAAAATATTTGTAAATCATATATCTGAAAAGGGATTAATAACCAGAATATACAGAGAACTTCTAACACTCAACAATAAATTGTGTTTTAAATGTCACAACCAAGGGTAATCATCGGAATATTTGAATATCGTTCCCCATAGCTTCTATATCATTTTTTAATAAATGATTTTTCACTCTGCTCATACTAGGAAACCTAAACTAATGAGTTCATGGGGCCTAAATTCTGAAGGCCAGAAGTATTCAAAGGCATAACTATAGTAAGAAACATTTCTTCTGAGTTTTTTTTTTCTTTCTTTTCCATTTTCTTTCTAGACCTACAAATTAGCAGCTAAAGGAAACAGCTCTCCGTGCTTATATGTGTGCATTTAGAAATAGAACAGGCACTGTTATTAGCTAGATAGTGACCTTTATAGCAAATAAGTAGGAAGAGAGAATGGGCAGGTGCAAGCAAAATCTACTCAGTGAACAGCAATTGTAACAGAGTAGGGAGGCACTGAAATCTTGATTCCTAAACACTTGCTCTTTTCATTATAACACAATGTGACTAAAATCTATCAAATCATAACCAAAGGCATTCCAGCAGGAAAGGGCAAAAGAGGAGACTGTCCTCCAATGAGAACTGCCATCCAACATTGCAGGACAGGAGTGAAGGGGACTCAGTTAAAATAACAAGAATGGTCAATCACGTAAGAGCAATGTTGACTTTGGGTTCTGCTCCCAAAAAGAGGAACTCAAGCCTGCGTGTCTACCCTTTGATCTTATCATGGTCAAACTTACAGGAAGAGGGCCTTAGTCATAGGTCTACCCTCCCCCTACCATCTTTATCTATTTCATCCCTCCAATATGCCTTATACTGGAGGAAACCTAGTAATATGCCTCTCCTACACAGCAACAGTTCCTCATCTTTTAAGGTAAGGAATGCCAACATTGTATTATCTATTGAATGAATTATTAAGCAAGATTGGAATGGAACCTAATGAAGCAATGGAAAACCTAATGAAGCAGTGGAAAACCTGAAACTTAGAGCAATAATTTCCTTCTTCCATGACAAGAGGAAACAAGATGTTAGGAGGCTAGAAAATCAAGTGTGCCCACACTTTAATCCACTATTTTGTAGTTTTGTTTTGTTTTTTTATATTTTGAATCCTAGAATAACAGCAATTGGAAGCTTCTACAAAGAAAAATTTACTGTCAATGGAAACAAATGTTTGGATGTAATAATATCAATCTGCTAAATTTCAGAATTATTATAACTTTTCTTTTCTTATCCTATACATAGGGAATGAATGAGCTAAGTACTGATCATATTTATCTCATATTAGTAATGTTTTAATATTTCAGTGTTTAAACTAAATTCTGACTCAAACACATTAATAAAAGGTTCAAATGTGTTATTATTTTGTCTCATTTTTTAGCTTTATTCATAACCAAAATTAACATGAAACACCATAGGCATCCTATTTTCTTTAAATAATTACAATGTTGACACTTCTGATTATTCTTTCATAAAAAGAAAACTCAAGGCTATGCTAATACAAAATGTGAACTTTTTTTTTTTTTTTTTTCTAAGAAGGATTAAAGATGATGTGAGTTTCCTTGTGGAAAAAGATTCTCTTTGCCTCCAAGCTGGTATTAATTTCCTGTTCAAAAAGGGCTATCTTGTCAATGTGACACTTTAATCAGCCACGAATATGACTGGGAAATGCCGACTTCACAATCAGTGTCAATGTATTTCATGCCATCTCAATACCTCTTAGTCATTTTGTTTCAGAAGCGTATGAGGAGGGTCAATACATTTTATTAGTTTGTTTCATCTAAAGGAGAGGACAATGTGAGAACTTTGATTATATTATGAGAATTGCCTTAATGTGATACCAATTCCCTGATTGTGCAACACCAGGCATTCAAGTGCTGGAGGGCAACCAAATTATCCTTCACCCAAGCATTCATCCATCCATCACCAGCAAAATGTGGTGAATAAAAGAAGAAAAGACAAACTGAGAGAAAATTACATTAAGTGAAATAAGCCAGGCACAGAAAGAGAAATACTGCATGTCCTCCCTTGTAAGTGGGAGATTTAAAAAAAAAAAAAATAAATAAAATAAAAAAGAAAGAAAGATATAACAAGTACAATAATTCATTGAACTTGCAGACGGAGAGAACAGAACAGAGATCACCAGAGGAGGGAAAAGGTGAGAGGAAGGAGGTCTAAGGTGAAAGTGATAAAGGGCCACAATAAATGATTACATAGTGTTATGATAAATATAGTAATTATCTTGATTTGAGCATCACGTATTGCACACAGGTATTGACATTCAATATTTGATGCTGTACCCCACAGATATGTACAATCAATTATATTTCAATAAAATAAATAAATGAAAAGAAAAAAAAAGAAAAGATGATTCAATTCAATTCAACTCAATTTACATAATAGAGATGAGATTATGCTGTTATAAACGCATTATAAAACAGGATCATGCAGATTAACTTTGAAGAATGCCAGTGAAAAGTAACAATTTTTTTTCACTAACTGTGGCAATAAAATTATTCATGACTCTGAAATTTAATAGTTATTTTCATAGTACTGTCACATAATTAACTTCAATAGAACGTTCATGTATTTTTTTCTCAATGGATTTTATAGCTTTACGACTACCAAGTAAATATAAAGTGACTGCATTAGTCCCTTCTAGTCCTTGCCTTTAGAATTATTCACTGGCACTTTCATACAACAGCTCTTCTTATTCACATTTTCCTCTGATCTCTTTCTAAGATGGAGAAGCTACCACCTGTTTCCTTGTATAGTGTCTCTTGCAGAACATCTATTCCTTTTGACTTTTATTCTATGATTTGGTACAAATTTCCTTGCATTTTGCTTTGTTTTAATTTGTATGTACCTGTACTATTTCAGAGAATGTTATAAAGTCAGGGTCTGAAGAACTATCAAAAAAGCACACTTCTTTCTTATGTTAATTTCTGAATACAGATTTCCTTTCTGCTCAGATTCTGTACTGTTACTGCAGTCTGGCATGTTCACTGGCCCTCAAACCACATGCAGATAAAATCATTCATAATAAACATTTGGAATCTGCCTTCGTATTTCTGGCCTGTACTCTTTCCAATCTTGTTTGAGGCTGGCCACTGTTTTTTGGAGGAATCCAAAAGCTTCTGCTCTTTATTCTTTGTGCTGATTTTTGTTGCTTGGCCTAGAATCCTTCTTTCTCCCAAAGGGTTAACTGGGATTTGCTGTGTCAGCTCTTCTTGCTTTATATCATTATGCTGGAGTGCACCAGCCAGAACTTCTGGTCTAACCCACTGTTTAGTAACTTTTTCAGAGTCTCTGGTTATTCAGGAGACAGAACTCAAAAATACTTTTACTGAAATCACATTTTTCTTATTACCATTATTCTCTTTCTTTAAAAAAAACTCATAAAATATATAATATTCTTTCTTTATAAAAACCAAGTAATGTTACTGACCTCTAAGAGTACTATTTCTCTAAAATGCTAAATGGAAACCCGTAAATTCAGCTTATATTGTACTTATTAACACACTCAGTATCACGAAACACAAGTTAAAACAGAATTTAAAGATAGTTATAGTTCACTTGTGGTTATAATCCAGCATAAACAATCAAAGTAATATTTAACACAGATTCTGGCAAAGATGTGGGTTAGTCAACAAGTAAAGATGTACAACATTGATACAGAAACACACAGTGTCTGTCTTAAACTATGCACAGTGACTAGCAAGATGTGGGAGACTCCATCAGTACCAGTGCCTTTGAGTGTTGGTAACAAAATATGCAACTAAAACATCAAATTTATTTTTCACACATAGCAAGACATCTGGAGTGTGGGGTTGCAGCTCAAAGACTCCTTTTTTCCCTGTTTTCACGTAACCAAACTCATCATGTTGTCCGCAGGCTGGTCATGTCAAGGATTCAAGGTGGTTCCAAGCATTTCATCCTCATACATTTTCCAAAGAAAATGAGGATTTTCTTTTCCAAAGAAAATCAACCTGGCACTCCCTTGTGCACATCATCCCTTCTTTCTAGAAGGAAACACTTCCAGAACTGCCCTGAAAGTCATTCATTTATAGAGACTGGTTCACGTAGCTAACTCCTGCCCCAAAGGAGGCTGCAGGGGAATAACTGGAATTTTTTTCTTTTATCATGAGACAAGGGAAACAAGGGGGTGAGAGATAAGATTGCCATTAGGTAGACAATCAGCATTGTATTCAACAGCATTAAAGCTTACATGCTGTAAAACTTGAATCTATGAATAAAAATGTAATTATTAGCTTATGAAATTTTGGGGGAAATTATAAAGACAAATCAAATAAAATAATTATAATCAATTTATAAAACATTGGATTTAGGGCAAAAAGCTTTAAATGAGACAAATCAAAGCACTTTAAAATAATGAGATTATGTTATGCAATGGAATGCTATGCCAATTTTGAAGAAAACTAGACAAATCTATAGATTCTTATAAGGAATCATCTTTAAAATATGTTTATAATTACACACACATGCACACATTACTGAAAACTGTGTTATGTTTGACAATATTAAAAATGCACACATACAGATATAACCACATACACATTTATGCTTGCAAATGGATTAAAAATTTTCTAAAAAATAACCAAAGAAACTTGTAGCAGTGCTTGAATCTAGATAGCTAAGAATCAGGATGCCTGGTGAATAAGGATGGGAGACTTATTTTTCAATAAATACCTTTTTGTACCTTCTTAATTTGATCCCCCATGGATATACTACCTATTAAAAGATATTTTATTTCTTATATGTAAGTATATGTGTGTGTTTATATATAAATAAATATTACAAATACATAATAAAGTTATAAATAAATATAACATTATTTATATAAATAGGGAGGTTGGTGAAGGAAAGAGGAACCTGGTGCCAGCAAGGAGATTATGACAACTTCCTACTGTGCAAGATCAGAGTAGGATGATCCCACGCCATGGCAAAGTCTAAGTGACGGAAACAATGTGTTGCTTCACATGTCATTTGATAGAGAGTAATTGGCCTAAAGTAAATTAATGAGACATTTCCTTCTTGATATCTTCAGAAGGAAGTTGATTCTTATCTGTGGATGCCAGTCCAGTTTATTAAATATTTGCCTAGGTGGAGTAGAAAACTTAAACAGAATGCTTCCCATGCAGTGTCAGCTCATCTGTCTCACCAGTCACAAAATAATGACAATTGTAATAACGATCATCAAAAATATAGTTATTGGTGAGGGAGTATTCCTCAACCTCAGAACTACAGATAAGTCCTTGTGATTAAATAACAATTACAAATGTAAATTGGGAGAGCAAAAATTCAGGCTACTGAGGTATACCACATGGAGAGCAATTTTCTTTATTCCTAATTAATTAACATTTCAGAGAAGCAACAATATGGTTGTGAAATAGGTAATGATACTTACAGGTAAATTTTGGCTTAGGTTTCTTTTGTATCCTTTCCTTTCCTTTATTTTTCTCTTATCTCTTTCTCCTCCTTTATTTTTCTCTTATCTCTTTTCCTCTCCTTTCCTTTCTTTCTAATGATTAGATCAAGTGGGAATTTTTAACAAGCTCATCTTGAAACTGATCATGGACAGGAATTTTTGACAACTTCCAGTTCTTTCAATTTCCAGAATTTAATCTAGTTATAAACCTGCCATGTTCTGATATTATTGTCAGTGGACACAATAACTCTCATCAAATATCTTTCAAAACCTCAGAAACTCAGTCAAAAGATCAATCACAATTTTCACCATCAAGGGAAATTCCAAGGCATATTCCAGTTTGAAGATCCTGCCAAGAAATCTGTGCTCTGTTCAGTTTTAGCAGTCCTTTCATCAAGGAATCCTGGAATTTTAACAGTTTAAACAAAAAGCTTTCTTCATCCCCCTTTGCCATTGGGAATACACTTCTGGAGACTCAGAATCTGATATCATCAAATATTCTTTGGGACTTCACTCAGTTTTATTTCAGACATGTCCTGAGTTTAAACGTGTAACATGTTTTCCATGTGACAAATATTTTATTTTAATAAAAATATATTTAATGATACCAAAAAGTAGAATGAATGGGAATGTAAAATAGCCATATTATTTTATTTTCTAAGTTGCTGGTTGAATGCCTGGTTATTCCATTCCACATCTCACTCATCCCCTGCTCTAACTCTCAATTCATTATTGTTATTTTCTATTTAGCTACTCCATAGTCAGCAGAATCTTGAATCTTGAGAAAAAAATTTCTACAGTTTCTGTGACTTTGCAAAAGTAATTGAATTGACTCTGGACTTGACCTCCTAACTACAGCAGTGAGATTAAATTGAAGCAAAGTACCAACCATCTGAAATTTCCTCATAAGCTCCCACAGAGGCCAGGTTTTCTGGTGCCCATATTCTGCCATGGGCCAAGCTTGGGGTGAATTCCTCACTGCCTGATGAATGTGAAAGATTGTTCAGCTGGTTGAGAAAGTCACTGAGCACAATGTGCCTGTTACACTAGGATCTTCCACCTAAGTCAATGGGTTTATGTCTCCAACAAGGGCAGGATGTGAACCTACTTCTTGGAAAGACTTGAAAGTTAAATTACATTTTCTAGAGAAAAGTAGATTTATTATTTGTTCATAGACCTAAGCTTATGACAAATGACGGTAATTAAAATTCTCCCTGGTTAGAATGAGGGCAGGAAGAATTTGTTGAGGAGTTTTAAAAAGATTATCTGTGTTCAGTATCTCAGGGCACAAAGTTACCTTTAGTAACTTAAGCATTTTGGTCTCTAAATATTATTTTCTAACTTTTGCATGACAAATAGGAAGGATATTCTTAATATTAATATTGCATTGGTAGGAGTACAAAGCTTATTGTAGGGTTTATATAATCCATTATATATACTTGTTTGTACAGCATGTTATATATTTTGAACACCAAATGAATTAAATGCATTAAGATGAAGGTTGCTGCTGAGCATGAGAGTGAATGGGCCTCAAAGTGGATTAGTTGATTATCTTAATTTTAAGAGTCAATAGCAGTCCTAAAGTACTCCGAATATATGTTCTTTATGATAAACCCTCTCATGTTTATCATTAGCTTGTGGGATCCTTTTTTGATGGTCTTTTGAGATCTGGAAAGAAAAGGCATCGTGGAAATTCAAGGTCAGGTTTTATTGCAATTGTTATTAGTGTAAAAACCCAATCAGCCAGAATAGGTTAGTTTAATTAAAATTTCAGTTTAACCAAAAGTCATCCAACATGCCTTCTTGTTTTAACATCTGTGGTTTAAGCCTGCCTTATATGCATTAATTATCTTTCCTGTCATAGACAATGCAGACAAAAAGGAAAGCTTTTCAAATGACTCACCTTTTTATAAAAGTTTTAGTTTTTATTCAAAATGAAATAACATTAAATCGAGGAAGGAACACTGGAATAGCTAAGTGCTTTTCCCACCTCTCTCATCAGCTTAGTCTGTGATCTTGAGCATTTCCCATCTTTGACTCATTTTCTAGATCTGTATAACTAGGAGAGTGACACTTGTCCTACCCACTGTCTAGCACTCTCAAGAGGTTCATATTTGCTAAGGAACATGCATACACTTTGGATAGCATATAGCACTATGGAAATATTAAAGGTTCTGTGGTTAGAAAAAGTAGACTGAGCTAAATATATACCAATTCTAGATTATACCTTAAGGTGGTTTTTTTTTTTTTTTTTGCTTGATTCATTTTCAGTAGTTATTTGCCAAGCATTAAATTTTCAATAAGTTGCATCTGTCACCTAAAAGGTTTATTGAAAATCACATCTGCCAATAATCAAGAATTTAACTTAGGTTCTACTTTTTAAAAAGTTTTATTTGTAGTGAGTACCTTTCATGTCTTAGAAAGCAAGCTATACAATCTCTATAATCCTCACCTTCAGTAGGACATTAGCAAAAGTCCTGATTTCTTGCTTCTTATTAAGAATTTTGAACTTTTTCCTGGTTCTTTCCTTGTAAAAGAGGAGTAGCATGAGCTCTTCTAAAGGTCATTAAGCACTTCCCCTTAGATTTCTAGCAACTGCCCTAGCCTTTCAATTTTAAGTTATCAGAATAAATAATAACAAATAACATGAGAGCTTAAAAATAAAAATGAACTCTAATTGAGAACCAGCTTATCATCAGATACTATGTCAAGTGCTGATGACAAAAAAGAGCCACGCATCACTCAAGTAGCTGACTTTCTCTCTGGGGAGAAAAATGAGTGAGTAAGTAAACACAATACAGTGAGCCAACAGCTATGGCAGAGTTATGAACATTGCACAAGCAGGTCATGCACAAGGAGCTGACGAGACAGCATGCAGTGGTGAAGAAATTCCTCACAAAGAACATATTTGGAGGGTGAAATAACGTTTGGCAGTTGGAGAAAGGGAAAAACATCAAGGACCAATTTCCATGTGGATAAAAGCATAGACATGAAGATGTGAATGTCTTTACAGGAATGGATGCAGTTCTGTTTTGTCAGAAACATGGGTGGTGGCAGGAGGAACATGATAAAAATGGATTGGGGCCATATTGGGAAGGATCTTCTGTGCTGTTCTCAGGAGTACAGCTTAATGTAATGAAGGCAGTAAGAAAACATTCAAGGTTTGAAGTAGGAGAACGATACGATCTATTTTAGAAATATATGTAGTATGGATGGTAGACGTAAAGAGACTGGAAAAAAATCTATATTTTGGAACAAAGAAAAAGATTATCTAAACTAAAGCAGATTTGAGACTTTATTAGAGTATAATAAATAAGGCATGGTGATCCTTTTGCTCTAAGTGATAAGGGACAGGAAGAAGTTCAGGTGCCACAGGATAACAGTTTAAGTGAGTGATGAATGATAATGACAGTAAAAATGAAAGCAATGGTGGGGAAGAAAATATTTCTTTGGGAATTAGTGTCAGTAATGCTGTAGGATATCAATGTAGAAATGTTCAGCAAGCAACTAGAAAACTGGATCTATAGCTCAGAAGTGACAGATAATGCACCTGTGTTTCATCAACAGCAGCAGATGGTACTTAAACTGATAAAAAATATTAAAATCACCCCAAAACATGCTCCTTTAACTTGTACAGTCATTTCCTTAACATATCACTTACTTTCTTCTATATTGTTTTATAAAAAGCGGTTTCATGATGCTAGAGACTTTCTTTCCAGATGATAATCAAATTGGGATGCTATTAATAATTATGCTCAAGAAATAGGTGCAGACTGGGACTGTCCTGGCCACACTGAAACAGAATCACACTAATTATTACTCATCAGTTCATTATGACCCTCTAGCATTCCAGATGATCACATTATTTTCTTGAATTATAGGCACTCAACTTTATCTATAAACACTGCATTTTTAACAGACCCATACTCCACTTGTTTCTTTTTCATAGTAAGTATCCTTTTGGTTTTCATACTGTAACTCTAGGGATTAGATTAGGATTTTGTAAACAGTACCCTAATTTTTGTAACTGGTAACTGTTGATTGGTCTAAATTTGGTCTTTATCAAAAAATCATTCATTAATTAATACAGAAAATTAAATTATATAGACAGCAATATTTACTTGTGTGTGTCTATATACGACATAATGTATGAAGCTAATTTAATTTAAAGGTAACTTTATATATTAGGATGACTGAGCACAATTATTGCTTTCAAAAGATACTGAAAGTAAGAACAGCTATGGAAAGGACCCTCACTTAAAATTTCTTGGCTGGACTTCCAGAATCTGATTCTGCATGTAAGGAGCTTAAAAACTGCCAGTCTATCCTGAAAACAAGTAAAAATCTGAACAAACTAAAGAAAATAAACAGCTCTTCTTATATCCATCAGAGAAGAGAGGTCACAGGGCAAACTACTGCCTACAAAAATTGGAGAGACAGACAAGTGAATGTAGAAAATCATGATTTATTGTAGCAGAAACCCATGAGCAGAAACCTCCATGGGAACTAGTGCAAGGGTAGAAAAAAATCTAACCTGTAATTAACAAATAGTTGGAGGTTCAGTGTGGATAACTCTGAGAGTTAAAAACTCCAGGTGGACTCAGACATAGAGAGACCCCAACACAGTGAATATCAGAGGAAAATCTCCTCATGCTTTCAGCAGGGAGAGGGGGAAAGAGACTGTTTTAAAATATACCAGAGCATTATGTTCTTTTTAACAAGGACTTCCCTTAAGATAAATTATTTTACTTGCGCTTAACCTCCTAGGGATTTATCAGAGCCTAATCTACCTGGAGGAAAGAAAATAACCAACTTCAGCCTGGTCTAGCCTTCCATGTGGGGGAAAATAAATACCCAACACCAACGCACTGTAGCCATCTCATCCCAACTAAGAGGAACAAAATCCTGAGATGTACTGGTAAAGTTTATAGTCCTGGGCCATAAGCTCACCAAAAGACTGAGACCTAATCATAGGATTATCATACATTTCCATTCCCACACACCTTACTACCACATTACAAAAGTTGTGTTTCCCATACCTCCTTTTAAACAGTTCATCATGTACACATTTCAACAAAAAATTTACAAGGCACACTAAAATACAAACTCCATAAGGTCACTGAGGAAGGAGATGCTTGCCAGGTAAAGAAAGAAAAGAAGATTTTATTATATTAGCAAGCAACAAGCAGACCTGCCAGGCTGAGCTGAAAAATAGTGTCAGCCCCAATAGGCAGTTGGGTGTCTTCTTTTATAAGGTCAAGATTAGCATCTGGACTATCCTAGGAAGACAATCACAATGTTCCATTCTGGGTACAGCTTGCTCATAGGAACAGAGACATGGGGAGACAGAAACCTTAGGCTAACAGAGGGAAACACTTATAATATTACAAGTGGTACAGCTTGCTCAGCCTGTTTGTGGGAATGGAGACTTAAGGAGATAGAAAATTAGAGGAATGAAACTTAAAGAAATAAAACCAAAGGGTGGGGACTTTCTAAACGTCAGGTTCTCAGTTCCAGGGACCTAACAAAATCCAGTCTGAAGAGACTAAATAATCAGCAGAATCAGAGTTAAATATGGCAGAAATATTAGAATTACCAGACCAGTAATTTGAAAACAACAACAACAACAAAACTATGACTAATATGTTAGAGTTTTAATGAAAAAAAGTAGACAACATACAATAACAGATGGACAATGTAAGCAGAAAGTTGGAAATTTTAAGAAAGAATCAAAAAGAAAGGGTAGAGATCAGAAGTACTGCAACAGAAAAGAAGAATGCCTTTGATGGGTTTATTAGTAGACTGCACACAGCTGAGGAAAGAATCTCTGAACTTGAGAATATAAAAACAACTTCCAAAACTGAAAAGAAAAAAAAAAGGAGGAGAGAAAAATAACAGAATATTTAGGAACTGTGGAACAACTATAAAATTTGCAACATATGTACAATGGGGATATCAAAAATAGAAGAAATAGAGAAAGGAACATAAGCAATATTTAAAGCAAAAATAACTGGGAATTTTCCCAAAATTAATATCAGAAACCAAACCATAGATATGAGAGGTTCAGAGAAAAGGAAACAAGACTGTAAAGCCAGGGCTAGGTTTCACAGACCCCTCAAGCCTGGTCACAAACACTTCACATGCAGGTCTATGAGCCATGTAACAGGAAAAAGGTCCTTGGAGCCATAAGTGAAGAAATAATAGGCTTTATTTCTAGATGTGAGCTCTGCAGATTAGCAGTTCAGAGCCACTGCTTCACACACTCTGAAGAAACACAGAAGAATAGCAAAAAGCTGAAAATACATGGGTGCACATGTGCACTAACTCTGCCCCCACACAACTTGTTTACAAAAAATGTGCTGCACCACCCCCAACTGGACCTGAAGTGAGGGGGCCTGACTAAATTACTCTATTTTCCTCACAATCCACCCCTTCAGGGTCCCTCACCATACAATCTATGCATTCAGAATCTTCTGTGTTGTTCCCTTATTGAAGATAAATGACCCTTACATTCAGATAACCCATTGTCTGTTCAATATGCCTTAAAGCTTGTCCTTAAGGCTTGTCCTGTAGTTCTGTCCTTTCAACTATTAGCCACATGTGTCCAGTTTGTAGTCATCACTGGTGTGATATTCTATGGGAATCCTGTAGTCATACTGATGGGCATGTTCAGTAGGCTGACACATTGGTCACATGATTCTGATGTGGTACCTGCAGCCAGAACACTATGGGCAAAAAGACAGAAGGGTTATCGGTACCACATATTATCTGAATAGCTTCTGGGATGACTCTCATCTTACCTGGAGAGACCACTCCTAAGAATCTGACTGACAGCCCAGGTCCTTGCACTTTGGCTGACTTCATGGCCCGCCCACACTGTTCCAAATGACTTAGCAGCATTGGAGCTGCCTGGGTTAAATCTGTAAGAGAATCAGGGGTTAGTAACACATCATCAATGTACTGAAACATTACAACTGTGCCAAGCCTAGTCTACTTGGCTAGGTCCCCAACCACTAAACCATGACAGATGGTTGGGCTTTGCAGATAACCTTGGAACAATACTTGAAAGGTCCACTGCCTTCCTTCCCACGTGAAGGCAAACTGATCTTGGCTATCAGCTGAGATTGGAATGGAGAAAAAAAGCATTTGCAAAGTCCAATACATAACCGTAAGTCCCCAGTTGAGCTGTCAGCTGATCCATCAAGTCATGAACTGAAGGCATGGCTGCATGCAAAGGAAACACTACTTTGTTTAGTTCTCGATAGTCTACAGTCATAGTCTCCAGGTGCCATCAGGCTTTTTCACTGGCCATACCAGAGCATTAAATGGGCTATAACCTGGATGAATAATGCCAACTTTCTCTAACTCCAATATAGTGGCACCTATCTTGGCATGTCCTCCGAGTAGGCAATACTGCTTTACATTAACTACATGTCTTGGCTTGGGTAACACCTGTGGGTCATGTTTAGCATATCTTCGTAACACAAGCTTTACTGTCCATATTTGCAGCTGAAACTTTCCAACTGTTTTTGCATGTGGAAACCATAAAGTACATCCATACCCAAGATGTATTCAGCTACTGGGGATATATATATATATATATATATACACACACACAGTATATACATGAGGAGGTAATCTTCCTATGTGCAATGGCAATGACACAGCTTTGACCTCAATAGCATGTCCTCCATAGCCATCTATACGAACTGTGGCCCCTCAAAACTTATCTGGATTGCCATGTATCAGGCTACATTCTGCACCTGTATCCACAATTGCCAAAACATGCTGCACATTTGTCCTCAACCAATATATTGCCAATTCAACATGAGGCCTCTGGTCCTTGCCTTCCCCCAAAAGACAAGTACCTTGGCCTGCTTCTTAATCAAAATGGAACAGTTCATCCACCTCCTTGGGAGCAACCAAAAAATCCTTTAGATGTACTGAGCATACCTTGCTACCTGTTTCTGGATGTTTAGTGAAATGCTGTTCAGGGTGCAATTGCTACCACAAGTCAAACAGGACTGCATTTGGCTGCCAGTCAATTTTCTTGCTACCAACCCCTGCTGCAAGCAAGTCAAGCCACATCTGCTTATGCCTAGTATTGCTTGGTCCCCTTGGGATAAAATCCTGAGCATTTGTTGGGGGCTTGGTCTCAGCCACCTTTTGGACCCCTTTTGCTTGTCTCCTGTCCTCTACTTCACCCAAACTGGCTATCATGGTCGTTACCTCATGCATAGTACAACCAATGTATGAGGCTAGTCTGGCCATCAGTGACCCAAAGGACATTGATGGGGCATTTTGCAGCACTATGTCTCTCATGCTGCCTGTAAAATTTTCATCATCCGGGCCACAAGTGTTCAGATTAAACATGGACTGCCGCATCCCCAGCTCCCGAATTATTTGAACCAACTCAGCATATGTTTGCCATTTACTAACAATCTCGGGCACTTCTCCAGCATTCACCCACATGGTTCAGGCAGATGCATTCGATCATTCCATTAAGGAGTGATTACCTGGCCTTTGTGCATAGCTGTGGCTATGCTGTAGCTGCTGCCTCAGGGATGGGTTCATGGTGACAGAGGCCAATTTTTCCATCTTCTCACCAGAGCATACCACACTGTCCACCCCTAGGTTCCATAACCATAGCAACCGAGCAGCCAGGGACTGCCCCTGTTACTGCTAGAACTGTCTCCCCAAATCAACTAATTCAACCTGGATATATGGCAAATAGGTGGTGAATGGGGTTACCTGTGGATTGTCCACCGGTTGTCCACCTGGTCCCATAGGCTGATTGCATTTTACTTTCTGATGCACGACAGGTTGTGCCTAGAGACACAGTCTCCCCCAACTCACCACTGGGTTTGTTGTCTTCCCTGGTGTGAGAAGCAGGAGTGCCCAGTCACTGCACGTCATCCTCCAGGACATTTATCTGCACTTCCAACAACTCTGCTTTCTTCTTCAAATTTTGATCAGTTTGCAGCATAGTGAGCAGTAGCCAGGCTCTGGTCAACAGGAAAGTGGCCATAGGGTACAATATATTCAAAAGTAGCCACATTTCCTCCTCCCAAGGGTTTTTGGCTCCCATACCTGCTCAGAATCCTTTCACAGACTATGCCAATTGTAAAGCTAGGGCTAGGTCTCACAGATCTCTCGAACCCATTCACAAACCTTTCACACGTAGGCCTATGAGCTAGGTAACAAGAAAAAGGTCCTTGTAGCCATAGGTGAAGAAATAATAGATTTTATTTCTAGACTGAGCTCTGCAGAGCAGCAGTTCTGAGCCAGGGCTTCACACACTCTGAAGAAACACACAAGAATAGCAACAAGCTAAAAATACACAGGAATGCATGTGCACTAACTCCACCCCCACACAACTTGTTTACAAAGAATGTGCTGCACCACTCCCAACCAGCCCTGAGGCAAGGGGGCCTGACCAAACTACTCTATTTTCCTCACAAAGATAAATGACAAAAAATCCCCAAAACAAACAAACAAAAAACTACACATAGGCATATCATATTTAAAATTCACAAAATCAAAAATGAAGAGTTTAGAAAGAAGCCATAGGAAAAAAATCTTACCCATAGAGGAGCAAAGAGAGGAATTGCATATCTCAGAAATCAGGCAAGCAGGGAGAGAATGAAGTAAAATATTTAAAGTTCTGATATATCAAAACCACCAACCTAGAATTTTGTATCCTGTGAAATTATCCTTCAGAAGTCAAGGATAAATAAAGACCTTCTCAGACGAAGATAAGTTGAGGGATAAAATGCTGTCAGTAGACCTACCATGTAAGAAATGTTGGAAAAATTCTTCAGAGAGAAGGAAAATAATATAGGTCAGAAACCCTTATCTTCAAGAAGAAGGGAAGAGCATCAGACAAGGTATAAGTGAAGGTAAAATAAATAAAATCATTAAAAAGTTTTATTTTTCTTTATTTTTATTTTATTTTAACTTCACAATATACATTGTAGTTGATTTTCATGCCCCTTTACCTGTTCTTCTTTCTCCCCTCCCTATATACCTTCCCCCTCCACTACATCATATCTGTTCACTTATCTTAACAAGTTCAAGGAATTGTTGTGATTATTGTGTCTTCTTCCTTCCCCACACTTTGTTTGTATATTTATTTATTTATTTATTTATTTATTTTTGGCTCCCACAAATAAGTGAGAACATGTAGTATTTCTCTTTCTGTGCCTGACTTGTTTCACTTAACATAATTTTCTCTAAGTCCATCCATGTTGCTGCAAATGGTAAAATTTCATTCTTTTTTATACCAGAGTAGAATTCCATTGTGTAGATATACCACGTTTTCCATATCTCCTCATCTGATGAGGGACATTTGAGCTGGTTCCAATTCTTGGCTATCGTAAATAGTGCTGCAAAAACGTGGGGGTACAGGTATCCCTTTGACATGATGATGTCCATTCTTTGACCGGTTAGCTCTACTGGTTGTTTTTCTTATGGATTTATCTAACAGATAAGAGTTTATTCAAAATCATAAGTGTATTCAATTTGTATTCTTATGCTTATATATGCTATGTATACGTGAAATGAATGATAGCCATGATACAACAAATGAGACAAAAACAAATTAGAAGTATTTTGTTATTAGAAGGTACTTGCACTATCATGAAGCAGGATGGTATTATTTGAAAGTAGACTTGGGTTACTTGTAAATGTACATTGCAAACTCTAGAGCAACTCCTAAAAAGTTAAGAAAATGAGTTTAATTAATATGTTAAGAAAGGAAAGAAAAATGGAATTATATAAAATGCTCAATTAAAACTACAAAAGACAGAAAAGTGTGAAAGACAAGAGCAGAAACAAAGAACTATTGGTATATAGTCAAAGTAGGCATTTATAATTAACAATAATTTAATGCATATTATCAAATGGCTAGAAGGGAAGAGACTGAATGATCTCATCACAAATAAATGATCAAGTTTTGCAATGATGAATATGCTAATTACCTTGATTTGATCATCACACATTGTATAAGTGTATTGATATTCAGCTCTGTACCCTACAAATATGTATAAAATTAATTTCAATAATAAGTAAATATAAAAATATAAATAAATACATTTCTTAAAATTACAATTATATAGGAGAAAATAAATTCTGATGTTCTATTGCCTGGTAGGTTGAGTATGGTTAACAGCTAAGTTTTGTATATTATATAATAGCTAGAGGAGAGACTTTTGAATGTTTTCATTCACCACAAAGAAATGATAAATGTATGAGGTGATTAATACATTAACTACCCTGACCCAATTATTATACAGCATACATGTATCAAAATATCAGATTGTACACCATAAGTATACATAATGAAAAAGTGTGAGCTAAAAAGAAAAAAAAGAAATAGAAAACAGTATCAAATGTGGTAGATATTGATTCACTATGACAATGATCAGTTTAAAAGACAATAGTCAATACACAAATTAAAAGGCAGAGATTGTTAGAGTGGGTCAAGAAACATGACTCAACTGTATGTTGTCTACAAGAAACTATGTTAAATATAAATTCACACAGAGATTACAAGTAAAGGATAGAGAAGGAAATACCATGATAATGCTAATCAAAAGAAAGCAGGAAGAGCTATATTAATTTCAGATAGACCAAGGAAGTCATCAGGTAAGGAGGGACATTAAATAATGATAAAGGGCTTGATATGTTAGGATGACATAACAATTCTTAATGTGTGTGCACCAGGAAACAGGGCATCAAAATATCTAAGGAAAAAAGTGATAAAACTGTAAGAAGAAAAAGATGAACCCACTATTGTACCGGGAGACTGTAAACCCCTTCTTTACAAAATGGACAGACTGGCAGGCATAAAATTAGTAAAGACATAGTTGAGATCAACAGCACCATTTATCAGCTGATGTAATTGACATTTGTGAACTACTTCATTCAACAACAGCAGATTACATATACTTGTACTTTGCAAACTCACATGGAAAATTCACTAAGATAGACCATATTCTGGGCCATTACACACAACATAACAAATTTAAAAGGCAGAAATTATGCAATGTCTGCTCTCAGAACACAAAGGAATTAAACTAGAAATCAATAACAGATAAATAGTGAGAAAATTCCAAAATACTAAGAGATTAAACAACACACTTCTAAATAACACATGGAGCAAAGAAGAAAAATATAGTAATATTAAGAATATTTTGTCAATACTTTCTATGAGTCAAACTCATAGAATCAGAGAGTAGAAGAGTGATTACTAGGGGTTTGAGGGTGTTGGAAATGGGAAGATGTTGGTCAAAGCACACAAACTTTTAGTTATAAGATGAATAAGAGACACCTGATGTATAGCATAGTGACTATAGTTAATAATAATGAATTATATACTTGAAATTTACTAAAAGAGTAGATCTTCAATGTTCTCACCACTCTCACATAAATAAAAGATAACTATGTGAGGTGAAGGATATGTTAATTAGCTTGAATTCACAATGTATACATAAATCAGAACATCATGCTGTGCATCTTAAATATATACAGTATTTTTCAATTATGTGTCACTAAAGCTCAAAAAAATTTTAAAAGCATTTTGAACTAAGTAAAAATGAAAATACAACCTATCAACATTTGTGAGATGCAGTGAAAACAGTGCTTAGAGTGAAATGTATAGCATTGAATATTTATATTGGGAGAAAAAATAGACCTTAGATCAGTACCCTAAGTTTCTACCTTAAAAATCTAAAAAAGAGCAAATTAAATACAAAAATTAACTCAGGAATAAAAAAAATTGAAAACAGAAAATCAGTAGAGAAAGTCAACAAAACCAAAATCTGGTTCTTTAAGAAAATTAATAAAATTGATAAGGCTTTAGCCAGGCTAACTCTGTGTGTGTGTGTGTGTGTGTGTGTGTGTGTGTGTGTGTGTGTGTGTGTGTGTGTGTGTGTGTGTGTGTGTGTGTGTGTGAGAGAGAGAGAGAGAGAGAGGAGAGAGACAGAGAGACAGAGAGAGAGAGAGAGAGAGAGACAGAGACAGAGAGAGATGACACAAATTAAATGAAAGAGGGGACATCACTACAGATCCCATGGACATTGAAAGTATGGTAAAGAAATACTATGAACAAATCTATGTCCACAAACTTGATGACCTAGATAAAATGGACCAATTCCTTGAAAAAACACAATCTGCAAAAATTCACACAAGAAGAAATAGACAATTTGAATAGACCTACATCTATTAAAGAAATTGATTAAAAATTAATAAACTTCCCAAACTGAAAGCACTGAGACTAGATGGATTCACTAGTGAATACTATCAAACATTTAAGGAAGAAATTATAGCAATTCTTCACAATCTCTTCCAGAAAATAGAAGCAGAGGAAATACTTCCTAACATATTCCATGAGTCCAGCATTGTCTTAATACCAAAACCAGCCAAAGACATTATAAGATAAGAAAATGACAGGCTAACATCTCTTATGAACATAGATGCAAAAATCCTCAACAAAATGTAAGCAAAGGGAATCCAACAATGTATAAAAATAATTATACACACAGTCAAGTATGATTAATTTCAAGTACGCAAGTTTTGTTCAACATTTGAAAATCAATTATTGTAATATATCACATTAACCAGCTAAAGAAGAAAAATGTTATGCAATTATATCAGTAGATGCAGAAAAAGCATTGAGAGGGATTAAATAAACCTGTTTTTGTTTGCAGCTGACAAGACCATCTATGTAAAAAATCTAAATGAATCTATAAAAAATCTGGAACTAATATGCAATTATAGAAAGGTTGCAGGGTACAAGGTTCATACCAAAAGTCAATTACTTTCCCATGTACCAGCAATGAACAAATGAAATTAATTTGAGGTTAAAAATACAATATCACTTACATTAGCACCCAAAAATGAATTACTTAGGTTTAAATCAAATAACATACATACAAGATCTTTATGAGAAAAAATGCAAAATTCCAATGAAAGATATCAAAGAAGAACTAAGCAAATGGAAAGATAGTTTGTCATGGATAGTTAGACTTAATATTGTGAAGATATTAGTTCTTCCCTTGTTTATAGATTCAACACAATTCTAGCCCCAAATCTCTGCAAGTTATTTTTTGGATATCAACAAACTAATTCTAAAGTTTATATGGAGAGGCAAAAAACCCAGACTAGCCAATTCAATAGTGAAGGAGAACAAAGTTGGATTACCGACAGTGCCTGACTTTAACTACAAAGCTTCAGTAATCAAGACAGAATAATGCTTGTAAGAAAACAGATGAATAGATAATTAGAACAGAATAGCCAGAAACAGACCCACATACATATAGTCAACTGATCTTTTACAAAGGAAGTAAAGACAATACAATGGAGATAAGTTACTTTTCAACAATAGGTGCTGAAACAACTGGATGTCCAAATGCAAAAAAAGAAATCTATACCCTTCACAGGAATTAGCACAAAATAGATCATTGACATAAATGTAAAATGCAAAACTAAAAAACACCTAGAAGACAACATGAGAGAAAATCAAGATGACCTTGGGTATGGTGATGACTTTTTAGATACAGTGTAAAAGCCATGATATAAGAAAGAAATAATTGACAAGCTGTACTTCATTAAAATTTAAATTTTTTTCTCTTTTAAACACAGTGTCAAGAGAGTGAGAAAACAAGCCACAGTCTGGTAGAAAATACTTGCAAAAGACATATCTGATAAAAGGACTGTTATCTAAAATATACAAAGAACTCTTAAAAATCAACAATAATAAAACAAACAACCCCATTTAAAAATGGGAAAAAGACCTGAATAGACATCTCACTAAAGAAGATACATAGATGACAAATAAGTATATGAAAACATTCTCAACGTCATGTGCCATTAAGGAACTGCAAATTAAAATAGAAATAATATACTACTACTTACCTATGAGAATGACCTGAATCCAAGACACTGACATTACCAAACGATAGTGAGGATATGCAGCCAGAGAAACTCACATTTATTTATGGTGGGAATGCAAAATGGTATAGCTACTTTGTAAGATAATTTGACAGTTTCTTAAAGAATTAGACATACTCATCTTATCATCTAGCAATCACGCTTTTTAGTATTTACCCAGATGAATTGAAAATATATGTCCACATGAAGACCTACTTATGGATGTTTGTAGCAGCTTTATCCATAACTGCAAACATTTGGAAACAACCAAGATGTCCTTCAGTAGGTGAATGAATAAACTGTAGTATATCCAAACAATGGAGTATTACTCATCACTAACAAGAAATGAGCTATCAATACGAAAAAACATGGAGAATTCTTAAATGAATATTGCTAAGTAAAATAACCCCATCTGAAACAGCTACATACTGTGTGATTTCAACCACATGACATTCTGGAAAAAACAAAACTATGGAGACAGTAAAAAGACCAGTGGTTTCCAGGGATTGTTGGGAAGGAGGAACAAACAGGCAGAGCACAGAGGAATTCCAGGGCAGACATGCTATTGTGTATGATACTGCAACGGATACCTGTCATTATAAATTTAACCAAACCCATGGAATGTACAGCACCAGGACTAAACCATAACATATACTATGGACTCTGGATGATAGAGATATCTCAATGTAAGTTCATTGATTATAACAAATGTACCACTGTGAAGTGGGATGTCAGTAGTGCATGTGTGGGGACAGAGTATATGGGAACTTCTTATACCTTCTGCTCAGTTTTGCTTTAAACCCAAAACCAATCTAAAAAATAAACTTAGTAACTAAAAATAAAAAGAAAAATATGTGTTGCTGCTGCTTTGTGCATGTTATCATGAATATCATTTTACTGTAAGAAATAAAAAAATTAAAGGTCAAATACAAAGAAAGAACCTTTAAGTTCAGCTTCTTACATCTTGCTTCTGAGCTAAGACCCTAATAGGAATGACACTTCAGTGTGGGACAGATACCTAGTTATCTTCAAACTCTTCGAATTAGCACCTTTCTCCAATTATAGGCCTCTAAGACAATCTGTTCCAAAAGAAATACAGTATAAATAGTCAACATGAGTTCCATGGACTATAACATGTGTGTCCCAAATTGCCGGATTGAGGTCATTATATTTTTCCAGGCAGCTAATTTTCCCCTTTGAAGTGCTCACGGAAGGTCAGAAGCAGTTTAAGCATCAAAGCTTTATGAATTAAACAGTTTCCTCGTGAACAGAGGAAGGCGGCTTGCCTACAGAAACACTATTGTGAAGATCTCTGGCCAACCTTCAACTAGGATGCATTCCACAATAGGAAGATCAATAGTCCACAGTCACCAGAACAGACTTCAAGACTCTAAGTACAACCAACTCTTTACAAATAAAATGCTCACATCCTTAACTCAGCAATGCTGGTGATTCCAACTATTTTATTTCTGCTTACTGATTATTTTTCAGGATAATACAGTGGTAGAGGAGATAAAGATGTGTGGATAGAAATAAGCCCCGGGAAATTTTCTCAAATGACTACACATATGCACTGTAAAATATCATGAAGCCTATCACGTACATTCTTTTCCACAGAATGGGTTGACTACAATACATTCTTTTCCTCCCTGGTGATAAATATGGCTCATCATAGCACAATATGCCTCCAATGCGAGCCTTATTTTTGCTTGTTGCTGGTCCAAGAGTATCTTGCAGTGTTTCTTAAAAGCACACGGTTGTGTCCATATTACGAAAATAATGGATTTGAATCTAATATTTTTCAGTGTTCTATTTGGTTCTGCCAACTGGTAATAGATACTTAATAATGGTGTGGGGGGAAAAAAACTATTTAAAGTAAATTAAATATCTTTACATGAATTTTATTTTCCTTTTGTTCCACACTTAGCTTGAAGTCCATCACAAATCACTTTCCTAGTTTCTGCTCTGGTTCCATGTATCTTCTCTAGCTACCATTCAGCTCATACTACCACTTTGCCATTTTTGATTTCCATGAAATTCTTTCTTCCTGAGTCAACTTTCTCATCCCAGAAGACAGACTAATGGGTAGAAAGACCATGGGCTTTGGATTGAAGCAGACATAGTTTCTGTCCTCACTGTGTACTTTCTGGGTAAGCCCAGGCAATCTAGAGAGCTCACGGGTCTCAGTTTCCTTGTCTCTTAAGTGGGGCATTGTGAGGATTAAATTATATGAAGAACATGATATTGCTCGGTGGATGTTATCTGTATTATCGTCTAGTTTAACCATTATCAGCTGCTTTAATCTACTTCTCAAAATCTCTAGCAAATGTTCTCCAACTATAATTTGATTACTTCCACTGCTGAATCATCCCTGAAGGCAACTCAAATTATTAAAAAAGATTTTCTTTTATAGAACTAAAATGTGTCTCCTTTTAGCTTCCGCCAATTGTTTCCACATATTCCCTTTGAAGTAACACGGAAAAAAAATGTAATGAATATTTTTTCTATTTAGTGATATTTTGTAAGTTTTTTTAAAAAAATACTCAATCATTATATTTTAGAATAGATTCACAGAAAAATGGCAAAGATATTACTAGGGTTTCTGTATACACCACACCCAATTTCTCCTATTGTTAACATCTTATATTACTATGGTACATTTATCACAATCAATGAACTAATATTGATAAATGTTTGTTATCAACGTCTATACTCCATTCAGATTATGTTAGTTTTTTTTCTAATGACCTTTTTCTACTCCAGGACTCTGTCCAGGATACCACATCACATTTATGTATCATGCCTTCTTAGATCCCTCTGGGCTGTGACAGTTTCGCAGACGCCTTGTTTTAAATGACCTGTAACAGTTTTGAGAAGTACTGGTCAATTACTTTATAGAATGTCCCTCACTATGGGTTTGTCTGATGATTTTTTTCATGGTTAGAATGGGGTTATGTGTTTTTGGGAGGAAGACTACAGAGATAAAGTGACATTTTTATTACATCATATCAAGAATACATGCTATCAATGTGACGAATACTGTTGATGTTGACCTTGAGCACCTGGCTGAAATTTTCCAGGTTTCTCTTCTGTAAACTTACTTTTTTCCTCCCTTTTCATAATATACTCTTTGGAAGAAAGTCAGTATGTGCAGCACACACTTAAGGGATGGGAAGCTATGCCCCATCTATTAGAGGAGGAAATATTTACAGAAATTATTTGGAATTTGATGCACTGAAGATTTATCTCTTCTCCCCGATTTTTTTTTTCTTTTATCATGTCAGCGGCTGTGTCTTCCCATCTTCCCATGTTTTGATTCTGACCTCACTATATTTGGCAACTATTTCTCTTATTCTGTGGCTTGTGAGAACTCTTTCCTTGTTGCATTGACCATGAGTAATTCCTCTATGTTTTTGTTGTTTTCAGTTAGTTTCAGAGAAGGGTATGGGATAAAAACTCCTTTGTTTCATCATTCTTAATCATGATTTCCCTCAATTAATGATATTTTCAGTGGCAGCAATCACCCAAATTCAAAAATATGTATGCAGCTGCTTGAAATGGCTTCATGGAAAAGATGGAACTTGAACTACACTTGATATATGGGTAGGGCTTGGGTGGAATATGTGAAACAGGAAGGCATTTTATTCTTTTCGAGGTGGAATGAGTAAATATCCATAGTTGGAAATGCCTGTGAAAGGTTATCATTATCTTTGTAGAAGGCATATATGCTCAGGAGTGAGGCGTTAGTTTGGATAAAGAGAGTAAGGCAAGTTTATTTATGGTCTCAAATGTTAGACAAGTAAATTTGGAACTGGGGACAGTTTTACATGCACAATTCTGGAGACTACTCAGTACTGTTATTGTGATTATTGTTCGAAGTATTTCCCTGTCCTAAGTTATGTGTCCCAGGTAAATAAGCAGGCCCATCCTAGAAAGAACTATTGTTAATGTATTTCAAAAATAACTAATTCACTATCTACATAGTATTCTATATTTTTCTTCTCTATAAGCAATATGTCTAGGACACTTTTTGATGTCATAAATATACATAGATATCACTTTTAAGTTACTTGCCTAATAGTTCATTGTATGGATGTGTCTTTATTTAACACATCTCTCATTGATGAGCCCTTTAGATAGCTTCCAAGATTTTTTCATCACAAACATGTAAAAAACATCATTGTGATATTTTTTTTAAAAATCAAGAGTAATTTCTAGGTGTGGAATGGTGAATGGTGCACATATTTTAAAATTTGGTTGCTTGGAATAGATTTGTACTAATTGACCCACCCACCATCAGTGAAAGTGAATATAAATTACCTCACATTTTACCCACTATAGTGTGCAATTATTACAGGAAATATTATATGCTTCTATTTTATTAGCATCTATATTAAAAATATTGACCATTTTTTATATGTTTTTGTTGGCTAGTTATATTTTTGCTCTTGTAAACTATCTGAAACTAAGCCAATTTTTTATTAGGTTATTTTTCCTTCCATGTATCTTGACAGGAGATATTTATAGATAATTATCCCTTCTCTTGTAATAAATACTTCTAAATTTCAGTGTACATAATTAAACTTTCTTTGTGACTTTTTATCGTTAAAAAACTTTTTATTTTTTTAAGGTCAAATTTCACAACCTTCCCTCTTAGAGCTTCTGGGTTTCACATCAAAATTAGAAAATATTTCTTCGTGCTAATAATATATAATGTTTTATAAATTATATTCTTAAATTTAAATATTTATCTCTTTCATAATTTATTTAAGTATAAGAAGCAAGGCATGGTAATTATCGTATCTATTCTTTCACCTCCCACCAATAATGGTCTTATTTCCTGTGCATTTTCTAGTATAAATTCCTGATTGAGGGAATTGGCCTAAAATTTCTTATTGTCATTGACTACTAAGCAGCCTGGCTTTTCTCAGAATAGAACCACATTCATAAATCGAGACATGCAATGTAACTTTAGAACAACAAAATGTGCAGTTCACATTGAAGATACGTCATCCATTTTTCTGCATTAAAAAAAAATCACCAAAAGTTTATAATGCAAAACTATAGAACAATAAATAATAAGAGTCTTAGTAGAAAAATAGCTCATCTGCCTCTGTCCATGTTGGATCCAGTGCAAACACACAAATAAGCATAGACATGGGGGGCCAAATAATCATTTGTAAGATATGTGAAATGAATATATATAGCATCCATATCTTAAAACTATAAATATACCTTCTTTTTAAATGTCCATGGAATAAAATGCCATCTGATTTTATATTATGCTTCAAAAACATTTCAATAAATTCTAAAATGTAAAAATTGTACAAATCAATGTCCTATCACAATAAAACAAAAATGAAAATAATAATAAAAGTAAAAAAGAAAATAAACCAATCTTAAATTAAAATAAAATTCTCAATTTTTTGATATAAAGTGAGAATATAACTCAAAATTAGGCAATTAATGTTTTATGTTTTTATGATAACAAAAATACTAAAATGCCCCATTATAGGCAAATCTAAAAGAGTTCTCAGAGGAAATTTCATAGTCTTTAAAATATGCATTTCAAGATAACCAAGCAAAACAAACAAACAAAATAAGTATTTGATTTAGTAAGTTAGAAAATGTAATATAATATACTTAGGGAAAGTACTAGGAAAACTTGGTATCCATAAATACAGAGATTAATTAGAAGGTATGGATAAGCCCAATTTAATTAAATGATATAAGAAAAATTATTGTCTACTTCTATGAAATATGGCTCTTTAGAGGCAAAAACCTAGAAACTAATGCTGATTATTTCAAGCAGATAAAATAATTAAAAAATTTGAAAAGACACTGGATAGACACAAAATTAAGCAGATATGGCTTAGGAAGAACAGGAGAGAAGGCAACAAGAGTGATCTCAATAACAGGAATTGAAGAGGGCTGCCAGGCATTGACTTTCATTAATCACCTCCTGCACCCTGAACAAGTGTTATATTTCTACAAGACAGTACAATCTTGTGGTCTAGTCTGGGTCACATGCTTACCCATATACAAATCTCTGCCAGGTGTGATAACTTTCTATGATTGATCTGGTCTAGATTAAAAACCAGCCATTACTCTGATTAGGATGCAGTGTGAGCACTAGGAGGCATGCATGTGTACTCCAATCTTAACTATCACCCACATTTGAAAGGAAGAGCATAGATTTTGAGAAGAAAAAGTGGATCTCTCACCAGAAGAGGGAAAGAATGTCAGGCAAAGAAAAGTGGTATATACTTTTAAAATTCCACTCCCTTAGGTGCCTAGCAATTATACACACACACTTTTTAATCACTCAAGATGGATTAAATTATGTTGCAGTAATAAATTTAAAGTAACATTGGCCTAAAACAACAAGAGTTATTTCTCACTCACAAAACAAGTATATTGGATTTTTACATGTAGGTTGGGGAATGAATTCACGTCATTCTCATTAGGAAACAGGCTATGTAGCATCTACGATTCAGAGCCTAGCCGATAGCAAATGCAGAAGAAGATATGGACAATCACCAGCTAATTAGCTTCTATGCAGAAATGACACATTTTACTTTTGTTTACATTTCCCTGACCAGATCAAGTCACATGGCCATACCCAATTTCAAGTGGATTGGAAATATGTCCTGTGATAAATTCAGCAGGAGCACAGAGGATTTTTAGGGCAGTGAAAGTGTTCTGTGTGATACTATCATAGTAGATACAAGCCATTGTACATTTATCAAAATCCATCAAATGTACAACACCAAGAGTGAATCCAACAGTAAAATATGGAATTTGGGTGATAATGACATGTCAAAATTCATACGTTGTAACAAAGTACCATCTTGGATGTAGGATGTTGATAATGGGGGAAGCTATTCATACATGAGAGTAGGAGATGTATGGGAATCCTCTGTACTTTCTCCTCAGTTTTCTGTGAATCTAAAATTGCTCTATAATTAAAGTTAATTTAAAGGAACAACACCACTAACAACAATAAACAAAGTCTCAGGATCAGTGAAGCAGTTACAAAGATCTCACATCTACATGAACAGAATCCCAGAAGCAGAGGGGAAGACCACAACTGAGAAATATTAGAAAGAAAACTGGATGAAAGACAAAAACTCACAGTTTCAAGAAGCCAAGTGAATCCCAAACAGGATAAACCAAAAGAAGTATATGACCAGGTGCAGTATAATCAAAATTTAGAAACCTAAAAGAAAAGAAAATTACTTGAAAGCAGCTAGAGAGAAAAAGTACATTATCTAGAAAGGAACAAAAATTCAAATGAGAGAAGATTTTCATCAGAAAACAGAGACCAGAAGAAAGTGGCACAACATTTTTCAAGTTTAAAAAGAATAAAACTTTCAATACACAGTTTCATATCTATAATAATATCCTATATTAATCAAGATAAAATAAAAGTTTTTTAGATGAAGAAAGATAAAGAAAAACTAAAAGTTATTTGCCACCACATCTAAAAGAATAACTAAACCAAGTTTTCCTGGCAGAAATAAAATGATAACACAGGGAAACTTGGAACATCAGGAATCAAGAAAAATAAATAGAAAAAATGTCAACATATATATTAAGAAATATTAAGGAAATACACAAACTTTTCATTCATCTTTCTTAATATATACAAAAGAATATATATAAAATATATTATGTAAATGACTGACCTAAAGAATATACATTACTCATCTCTTAACTGTTTTTAATTTTGTTTAAAGGTTACAAATAAAAGCTATAACGTTGTTGTGTTTTTTAATATAAGTATAAATAATATTTAATATTTAAAATGCATATATTATAAAGGGAGGAGGGTAAACAGACCTAAAGCTTTCTGTATTCCAATTGAAGTGGTGACATGTTTGCACAAGTACATGGCGATATGTTAAGTATATATTTTGCAATTTCTAGAGTACAAATTAGAGAGAAATAAAAACAAAATACTAAAATATGTTCAAGCAACCCACAGAGTCAGGGAAAAAATAGAGGAAGAATAAAAGAGGTAAATAAATAGAAAATAAATGATAAAATGATAGATTTAAAGTCTAACATATCATTAATTATATTAAATGTAAATTAACATCATACAAATTAAAAAACAAATTGTGAGAACAATTTTACAAAAAGAGGCAACTTTATGCATTTTATAAGAATCTCAATTTCAATATAAACAAAAAGTATTTTTTGTGTGAAAACACAGTGAAAGATATACTATACAATCTCTCATTAGATAATAATAATAATGTCATAATAATGCTAATATCAGAGAAAGTAAACTTCATATCAAACTAAATTACTAGAAACAAATAGGATTAGTAGATAAAGATAAAATGGTCAATTCAATGGGCAGACATAACAATCCTTAATCATCAAAGAGGATAGATTCCACAAACATGAAGCAAAAAGTGACATAAATGGAATAATAGACAAAGACGCTAGATAAAAATTAGTAAAGATACAGAAAAACTAAACAACACTATCAACAAAATTGAATCAGTATTTTTAGGACACTCTACCCAATAACAGCTGAATACGTGTTATGTTCAAGTTCATATGAAATATTCACCAAAATATATGTGGTACATTAAAAAATAAATATATTAAAAAGAACTAAAATCACACAAAGTTAAGAAGTATGTTATCTGACCATGATAGAATTAAATTAGAAATAAGATTTTTAAAAAGAGAAAATGAGAAAATCTCCAAATATATGAGAATTAAACAACATGTGACTGGCATATATGGTGGTCTCACCAGCCCCTGTGAAGCAGCTCTGCCTGCCAGCCTGCCTGACTTATAGCAACAGAGTACCTATGAGTTCACCAGCAGCAGTGCTCCCTACTGTGGCTTCAGACATGAGTGCTGAGTGAGTGGTCTACAATAGCCACCGCAACAACTGCTGCCACAAGGGCAGCTAGCTGCCACATCAGCAGCCTGTGACACCTCATAAGCAGTCTGCTGACCACTCTTTTTTTTGCCACTCTATTGGATAGCAAGAAGGAAAGTCACCAGTGGAGCCCAGGGAAAGAGAAGATCGAGCACAGACCCATGACCTAGTGACCCAAGACATGGGTGAATTACATTTCCATATGCAGTAGCATACCTGGGGGTGGGAGGTACGTACATAGTCCATGGGACTGTCTTTGTCTGGGGAGAGAAACATGTGGAATCCCCAAGAGTGCAGAAACCCAGAACACCTATATAGTGTAAGGAAGAAAATTCCAAATCACCACTAAACCACTCCCCAACTGGGAGAACCAAGTTCCCAGGAGGAGCCTCTGCCTGTAGGAAAGAGGAAAGAGAAAACTCTCATGCAGGGTTACACATTCAAACCAAGGAGCACCACTATATGCTAGTGCATATAGTGCATCAGGGTCATGGAGAGCTAGCTAGGGTCCTATCAGGCCCACCCAGCATCACCCACCACAGCAAAAGAGTGACAGAGCACCAAGGCACTTATCCCAAGAACTCCAGAACTTGCCCATGTCCTGAAAAAATCAACATAGTGCCACAATCCTTAGTAAGGAATCACTTAGCTCCCCAGTGATTAGGCCATCGAAGCACTCAGAATCAATTTCAACACTGAATTTAGCTGAAGTACCCACACAGGCACTACACTACAGCATCTACCTGGAACAAATCCTAAAATTCACCACTCAAAGGTCATTATAAAACACATCTATAAGAGGAAGACACTCTCTTTAAAGCCCGTTCAAGAGTAATAGAAAAAGCAACTGCTCTACCAGATGACTAGATATCAATGTAGAGATACTAGGAATATGAAAAAACAAGAAAACATGACACTGTTGAAAGAACACAGTAATTCTCAAGTCCACAACACTGTAGTGCAAGAAGTCTTTGAAATGACTGAAAAGGAATTCTGAGCAACAATCTTAAAGAAACTCAATAAGATTCAAGAAGACTCAGGTGACACAACAAAATGAGAAAAAATATCCAGGATCTGAAGGAAGAAATGTACAAAGAGATTAATGTCTTATAAAAGAATATAGCAGAACTCCTGGAACTGAAGGATTTAATCACAGAATAAAAAAGCACAATTTACAGCTTAAGCAAACCCAGATGGACCAAACATACAAACAAACAAACAAGAAAAGAAAGAAAAGAAAAAAAGAAAAAAGAATTTATAAAATATGAAGAAAATCTAAGAGAACTTCCAGACTACCCGAAGTACACACACATCTATATCATGGGTGTTACAGAAGGGGAGGAGAAAGGAAAATGCATTAAAAACTATTCAGTGAAATAACAGCAGAGACCTTTCCATATACAGGGAGAGTGATGGACCTTCAGATCGAGAGGCTCAAAGAACTCAAAATAGATTCAATCCAAAAAGATCATCTCCAAGACACACTATAGTCAAACTGGCAAAGCTCAAAGACAAGGAGAGAATCTTAAAAACAGCAAGAAAATTCAAGTCACCTATAAGGGAATCCCCATAAGACTAACGGCACACTTCTCAAAAGAAACCCTAAAGGCCAGAGAGAATGTGTTGATATATTCAAAATACTAAAAGACAAAAATTGATAGCCAAGAATACTATACCCAGCAAGGATATCCTTCAGAAATGAGTGAGAAATAGTACATTTCCCAGACAAACAAAAACTGTGAGAGTTCACTACCACATGACCAGTCCTACAAGAAATCCTCAAGGGAGAACTGTACCTGGAATATGAAAAACAATAATCAGTACCATTAATACATTAGAAAAAACAAAAACCCCTAGTAAAATAAAAACATAAATGAGAAAGAGAAAGAAACTTTATCTAACCACCTCAAAAAGCAACAAACCAGGAGACAATCAATAAAGTAGGAGAAAAGAGCAAACTATATGTAAAACATCTGAAAGAAAGTAAAAAAAAAAAAAAAATACCAGAAGTAAGTCAATACTTTTCAATGATAACCCTAAGTGTAAATGGAATAAATTCCCCACTCAAAAGACACAGACTAACTGATTGGATTAAAAAGAGAGACCTTACTATATGCTATCTTCAAGAGACTTACCTCACCTGTAAAGATATCCAAAGACAAATAGTGAAGGGATAGGAGAAGATATACCATACAAATGGAAACCAAATCAAGCAGGAGTAGCAATTATATAATGGATAAAATAGGCTTTAAGCCAAAAATGATAAAAACAGAACAAGAAGGCCCTTATGTAGTGATAAAGGGATCTATCCAGCAGGAAGACATAATGATTGTAAATATGTATGCACCCAACAGTGGAACACAGAGATACATAAAGCAAACACTGTTAGACCTAAAAAGAGAGATAGAAACCAATATGATAACAGTTTGAGACCTGAACATCACTCTCTCAGCATTGGACAGATCATCTTGGCAACAAATCAACAGAAAAACACAGGATTTAAATCATACTTTAACCACTTTAACCAATTAGGCTTAGCAGATATCTACAGAACATTTCATCCAACATCTACAAAATACACATTCTTTACATCAGCACATGAAACATTCTCCAGGATAGACCACATGTTAGGTAACAAATCAAGTCTCACCAAATTTTAAAAAATTGAATTCATTTCAAGTATCTTTTCAGACCACAATGAATTTAAAATAGAAATCAATAACAAGTGAAACTCTGGAAACTGTACAAATACATGGAAACTAAACAACACACTCCTGAATGACCTGTGGGTCCAAGAGGAAATTAAACAGGTTTTTGAAACCAATGAAGATAAAGATACAGCATACTAAAACCTGTGGGACACTGCAAAAACAGTACTAAGTAGGAAGTTTATTGCAAAAAATGCTTACATCAAAAGAAGAGAATGATTTCTAATGAAAACCTAGAACTATGCCTCAAAGAACTTGAAAAACAAGAACAATCCAACCTCAAAATTAGTAGATAGAAAGAAATAATTAAGATCAGAGCAGAACTAAATGAAACGCAGACTCAAAAAATGCTACAAAAGGTCAATGAAACAAAAAGTTGGTTTTTTGAGAAGACAAACAAAATAGAAAATTAGCTACCCTAAATAAAAAAGGAAGACAGAGAGCCAAATAGCAAAAATCAAAAATTAAAAACTGATCCCACAAAAATACAAAGAATCATTAAATACTATTATAAACAACTATACACCAACAAATAGGAAGAAATAGATAACTTTCTTGACACATGCAAAACAGAGAAAAAACAATCAATGAGATTGAAACAGTAATCAGCAGTCTCCCATTAAAGAAAAGCCAAGAACCAGATCAATTTTACTGCTGAATTCTATGAAACATTTACAGAGGAATTAATACCAATTCTCTTCAAACTATTCCAAAAATTGAAACAGAAGTCACTCTCCCAAACTCATTCTACGAGGCCATCATCACAAAACCAGGCAGGGATACAGCAAAAAAAGAAAAATACAGGCCAATAACTCTGATAAAAAGAGATGCAAAAATCCTCAACAATGTATTTGCAATTTGAATACAGCAACAAATCTAAAAAATTGTACACCATGCTCAGATGATCAGGGGCGATTCACCCCAGGGATTCAAGGATAGTTCAACATATGCAAGTCCACAAGTGTGATACACCACATCAACAAAATCAAGGACAAAAACCATATGATTATCTCAATAGATGCAGAAAAACACTTGACAAAATTCAACATCCCTCCTTGATAAAGACTCTCAGCAAATTAGGTACAGAAGGAAAATATCTCAAAATGATAAAGCTATGTATGACAAACTCACCACCAATATCATACTGAATGGGGAAAAGCTGAATGTTGTATTTCTAAAGAACAGAAACAAGACAAGGATGCCTGCCCTCACCACTCTTATTTAATATAGTATTAGAAATAGCCAGATAATCAGACAAGAGAAAAAAATAAAAGGCATCTATATTGGAAAAGATGAAGTCAAACTCTCCTTGTTTGCAGATAACATAATCCTATATATAGAAAAGCCTAAAGACTCTAAAAAAAACTCTTAGACTTGACAATTTCAGTAAAGTTGCAAGATACAAAATCAACATGTGAAAGACAGTACATTTTTAGACTCCAACAACAAAAGAGCAGAGAAATAAATCAAGAAACTAACCCATTTACAACTGTCACTAAAAAACCAAAATACCTAGGAATAAAGTTAACCAAAGAGGTGAAAGATGTCTACAACAGGAACTACAAATTACTGTTGAAAGAAATTAAAGAGAACATGAAAAGATAGAAAGTCATTCCATGCTCTTGCATTGGAGGGATTAACATTGTGAAAATGTCCATACCACCCAAAGCAATCTACAGCTTCAATGCACTCCCCATCATAATACTAATGACATTCTTCACAGAAATAGAAAAAAAAAAAAACAATCCTATCACTCATATGGAATAACAAAAGACTCTGAATAGTCATAGCAATCCCAAGCAAATAAATAATAAATCCAGAAGCATAACACTACCTGACTTCCTATTATACTACAAATTTATAGTAAACAAAACAGCATGGTGCTGGCATGAAAACAGACACTCAAACCAATGGAACAGAATAGAGAAGCCAGAAATCAACCCACCTGTAGTTCACTGATCTTTGACAGAGGCACCAAGAACATATATTGGGGAAAAGATTGCCTCTTCAATACATGATGCTGGGAAAACAGGACATCTATACGTAGAAGAATAAAACTAGAACAGCACCTCCCACCACATACCAAAATTAACTGAAAACGGATTAAAGACTTAAATATAAGACCTGAAACTATAAAACCCTGAAAAGAAAACATCGGAGAAGTCACTTCAGGAAGTTGGACCGGGCATAGACTTTAAGAATATGTCCCCAAAGCACAGGCAACAAAAGGAAAAATAAACAAATGGGATTATATCAAACTAAAAAGCTTCTGCATAGTAAAGGAAACAATTAACAGAACAAAAAGACAACCTACAAAATGGGAGAGAATATTTGCAAACTATGCATCCAACAAAGATATTAATCCAGAATATCTAGCAACTCAAATAACAACAGTAAAAATATAAATAACCAGATTTAAAAATGGGCAAAGGAGCCGAATAAGCATTTCTTAAAGAAAGATATACAAATGGCCAACATACACATGAAAAAATGCTCATCATCACTCAGCATCAGGGATGCAAATCAAAACTTCAATGAGATATCATCTCATCCCAATTAGGCTGCTATTTCAAAAAGACAGAGAATAACAAATGCTCATGAGGATGTGCAAAAAGGTGAACCCTTCTACTTCCGTTGGTTGTATTGTAAACTGGTTCAGCTATTATGGAAAACTGGGTGAATAAAATAAACTGTGGTATATCTATTCAATGGAATATTACTCAGCAATAAAAAGGAACAAACAATTGAAATATACAATAAAGTGGATGGATCTCAATGGCTTTATGCTGAGTAAAAAAAGTCAGTCTCAAAAGGTAACATCGCATATGATTCCATTTTTTTAACTGTCTGTAAATGAGTAAATTATGGTGATGAAAAGCATATCAGTTGATGCCAGGAGTTAGGATTGTGTGAAGTGTGTGATATAAAGCTGAGGAAAGTTTTGGGGGGGTGATGCAACAGTTCTCTACCCTGATTTTAGCGGGGGTTGTACAAATCTATTCATAGACGTATAAACCAAGGCAATTGCATTAAAACTGATAAAATTTAAATAATGTCTGGTTTTGAAAATTGTACTATTGTGTAGGATGTTATCACTGAAGGAAGCTGGGTGAAGTGTACATAGGAGTTCTCTGTACTGTGCTTACTACTTCAATATGAGTCTAAAATTATTTCAAAATAAAAAGTTAAAGTACAAATTGATTATAGTTAATGTTTATAAGGGTTTTCTACATGCGGGAATTGTGCTAAGTCCATTAGTCCATTAGCTCATTTAATCTTTATAACCTAAGTGAATAAGAAGTACTGTTTTGTGCATTTTGAGGAAACTGAGGCACACAAAGATTAAGTAACTTTCTCAAAGCTAAAAAGTTGGTAAGTTGTAGAACCAGGTGTGAAATTCAGGCAGTCTGGCTTCAGAGCCCATCCTCACTCATATCTACTACTCTTGCTGTACTGTGACAGTCATTGTGAGTTTGTAATGACAACAGCAACTGGAAGCAATCTGTATGTTCACCAATCAGAGACACATGTATTATCAAGAACTTATTAAAAAAAAAAAAATAAGAAGGTAGTAAGATATGGGAAGAATTCCAAAAATATGTAAAGTGAAAAAAAGCAACTGCATGGTAGCATGTATAATATATAGTCATTTGCACGGAAGAAAAGACAGCAAAGAGTAAGAAACAACAGAAAGTGTCCATCTATATGGATAAGTGTGTGTATGTGTGTGCACACATGTGCACACACATGGTGTGCTGAAATGGTATTGCATACAAGAAATTGTTGAAGTTGGCTAATAATGGGAAGTTCTGAGGGATAGAGCAGCATGTATAGTGAGAAGGACTTATAGCAAACAATGTTAACTGGGACATGTATCCATTTTCCCTCTTTCTTTTTAATTAGAGAATCCTAGATTTTAGCTGTGCACATGGCTACTCAACTAAAGTATCTTTTACAATTAAAAATGGCCATGTGATCAAGTTGAGAGCAATAAGAGGTAAGTGGAAGTGGTAAGTGTGGCTCTGGACTGGCTCCTTGAACATGCAGCTGCTTTCTCAGACTTCTTCCCCACTTCCCACAAGCTGGAGAGTGGATGTGGCAGGCACCCACATCCATCATAACCACCAGGACTATCCTGGTGGGCAGACAGCAGAGAAATAAGAGGGACCTTTTGGACAAGAGCAGCTACCTCTCCAGCCACGGCCTACTGACATAGGGATTATTTGGGGAGAGAAAAATACACAAATCCTGTTTAAGACAGTTTATAATTTGGTGTGTTTGTATAATAGTTTAAGTTTTTATCACAATTAGTACAAAGATTCAATTTTTATTGAATCCTGTTTATTCAGCAGATATTTATTAACAGATCTTAGATTTTAGTAACAAAAACAGACAAAAATAAAATAAATATAAAATTGCGACTTTTGTGAGAGCTATGAGGGGGATGACCATGGTACAATGGGAGCAAATAATAGATTTGAGTACTCTTGATGTCAAAGAAGGATGCGTTGAGAAAGTGGTGGTTAATCTGAGATTTGAAGAGTTGGAAGGAACTTCCTGGACTAAAGGAGGGATAAGAAGTAATCAAGGCAAATAGCACATACGAAGGTCCTGGGGTAAAGGAAAGTAGGCTTAATAAGGACTAGAAGAAAGACAGGATAAATAAGGGAATTAGCTGATATTGAAGAAGGAGAGTGATAGATAGATGAGTACTGGGCAGCATCTTAGAAGTCATGCTAAGGAATTTTTTTTCGTCTAAGAGAAGATCTTGAAAAGTTTCTAAGTGATCAGATTTATGTTTCAAAAATATCTTGTTTGCATTATGGACAACAAATTGACACAAGGCAAAAGTGAATGCAGGTGGACAAATGAGCAGGCATTTGCATGGACTAGAAAGGTGTGATGTGCTAGAGCCTCTGGGGTGAAGATAGAGAACAGAGTATAGATGCACAGAGTGGTCTCAGCAAATGCATGACAAGCGAGAAGCCAGGGGAGCAGCAGCATCACTTATGACTCCTGGTTGCATGGCTGGGCAACCAGATGGGCAGCAACGGAGAGAAGTGGTCTCAGAACGGGTTGATGGGAAAGAAGAGCAGAAATTTAGCTTTGGTCATATTAAGATTCCTTTGAGCCTACCTTGGTACAGATTGGACTTTTTAATACAGTGCTTATGTCATATTCATGTAATTAAAACATGGATCATAATAGCTGTCTTGTTCTTTAAATGTTGCATAGGGCAAATCTTTTCTCCCATTCTACACTTAAATACATCGAAAGCAGAAAAATATTATACTTCTTTAGTATCCCCAAATTATTTACTTGGTATAGTGATATTTAAATCCAGAAGGATGCTCTGGATATATTTGGTATCTAATTAAATACCTAAGTGTAAAACTCTAAGTAGTATTTGCTATTGCTTGGAGAGGGGAGAGTGTACCATGAAACAGACCTGTCTGTATTTTGCCCATCAAAGGAGTTTACACGTAGGGAGCAGAGGAAGGGATAAACAAATACTTAAATAAATCAGGAGAATCAACAAACAGCCAGTGTGTGGGGTGAGGTAGAGCAACCTGAAGGTGTGGAACAGGAGTTAACAGTCTCAGAATTGCAAATCAGAACCCCAGTGTGGGTTCGAAACCCTGTTCAATATGGACCAATTAAAGTTGGGAACATTCACACCAACTCTCTGATCCAGTTCCCAACAAAAGACCTGTGTCTAGTTGATCATTTTACCCACAAAATGCAGAGTACTGGGAGTGTTTTGCATATAACTGTCTACACAGAATGTTTTTAAATTAATAATTAACATTTTCCCAGTTAAGAATACATGAACACATGTACATAATGGGCATGCTGATACTGTCAGTAGCAAAATTTTCCAAGTGAATTACGTATATTTCAAATATCACCAAAATATGCTTTAAATTATTTATCTGTCTATCTAATTCTGTTGTAAGTTGAATCATGTCCCCCTAAAAATATATGATGAAGTCCTAAACCCCAGTATCTTCAGAACTTGACATTATTTGGAAATAGGGTCTTTACGGAGGTAATCAAGTTAAAATGAAGTCATTAGGGTGGGCATTAGTCCAGTGATTGGCGTCCTTATGAAAAGGGGAAATTTGGACACAGAAACATAAGTGGATAGAAGGAAGACAACATGAACGCACACAGGGAAAAGATGGCCATGATACTGAAGTGAGGCATCCACAAGCCGAAGAACGCCAAGAATGCCACCAAACACCAGAAGCTAGGGAAATTCAGAGAGGAATTGGCCCCTAGAGATGCCAAAGAGAATGTGATCCTCCCAGTGCCTTGTTTTCACACTCCAGCTTCCAGAATTATGAGACAATAAAATTCTCTTATTTTAAGTCACCCAGTTTTTGGTACTTTGTGATGGGTGCCCTAGGAAACTAATCCACTATCTATCTGTCATCTATCTATCTGATACATCTATGTATCTGTCTTTTACTTCTTTCTCTTTATTTATCTCACAATAAAAAAATTAATGAAACATCAGTTATATTGTTTTATTTTACAATTTTGTGGCACAGGCATTAGTACAAACAAACTTCAATGTATTCTTTAAAATATATAGGAAGAAATTCACACACACATGCACACTAGTGCACCTAATTTTTTATGTGGCGTGAATAATACCTTTGGAGGGTTGTAGCTCTCCCTGCATGCCTCCCTGAATTTCCAGCCATCATGGCTAAAACACTGCTTTAATCTCCATCTAGACTGACCTCCTGGATAAGGTTTCCCTCTGAAGGTGAAGATCAGGAATCCCACTGTGATAATGTCACTCTTCAGGTTGTTGAAAATCACTCTGAAATGCACTTGTAGTAAGGCGTTGTGACAGCAAGTCTGCCCTGGAGTGGCCCACAGCCTAAATGATAGATTCCAGGAAGCAGCCCAAGTGGCGTGTGTGAGGAGCGCATGTTTGCACTTAGCTAGAGTGACTCACTGCTTGCTATAATATTAGGAGTTTTTATTTTCAGAAATGTGATAGGACCAACTGCATTATTCCTCAACAACTCATGTTTGCATCCTCAGACACTGGTGGAAAGGTTACAAACAACAACAAAAAAGGAAGTCACACGTTATTACTGAATATCTGTATAAGCTAGAGTAAAACAAGACTATTTTTTTTCTTTAAACAAACTTTCTATACAAAAGTACAAATTTTTGAAATAGAATTACTGAGGGGTCAGGGAAGGAGGAATATGTACGATAAATATTTCTGTGAATGGAATGCCACCACAGACTCAAAATAGATCAATAAGAGTCAATTAAGTCACATAAGCAGAAGAATTTACTTCATCTCATTTGGGTGTTTGTTTTGTAGTAGAGAAAGACACAAATATCATAAAATTTCAATCACCTTTTTGCATTGATATGGGGAAATCAATTCATTACTACAATAGATACTAAGACAGTGTGTGTGTGTGTGTGTGTGTGTGTGTGTGTGTGTGTGTATCAGGCAATCCAAAATGCTGCGTGGGATGCAGTGGTGACCATAGATTTGGTACTAAAATTGCTCAAACCACAGCTCTCTCTCTCTCCGCACACACACACTGACACACACACACACACACACACATAATTTAGGGATATAAATATGAGGGTATTTCCAAAAGTTTGTGGAAAATAGAATTAACAGATAATACGAATCTTTCCATGAACTTTTTGAAGTACCCTCATGTGTATGTGTGTGTATATATATTTCTAAAATAGTAAGTGCCATCAGGGATACCTAGCCATGTGAAGTCAGAGGAGGTATAAATTATCATTGACAGGGAAGGAGTCAGGGAAGACATTTGACCTGTGCCTTGAAAGACAGGTGGGATTTGTTTGTGTGGAGATGAAGGGAAGGGCACATCAGGCACGTGTGTAAGGGGTAAAGCCCAGGACACTTACAGGAAACAGAAGGAATTCAATTTGGCTGGAGCAAAGGGCATAGAAGGGGCAGAGGGCGGGAGCTAGAAATTCAAATCATGATTACCGTATTCAGTACCAAAAAGGTTTTGAAATTTCAAAATACTCAGAATGGCCTAGTCAGAGTATTTTTTCAGGACAATGACTTTAATAGTATATTAGAGGGTTTAAAGTGGGCAGAGACCCCTTGCAAACAGTGAGAATACTATTACTATGGTCACGGTGAATGGTCAGGAGATTTTGAATTTAGTAGTGGTAGTATGATGTAGCTCTTTACCATCCGTAATCCTTGCAGGAGGATTTAAAACAGCATTTAACTAAAACTTCAGCAAATTCAGGGAATTCATCATGACGAGACATGGATAAGCTTTACAGAGCCTTATTGGCAGATATTTTCACTGTTCTCTTGACTTTCATAACCGTGGGCTTAAATTGCACCAGAATTTAATACAAGGCTTCTTGAGGGAGGTATTTTGTTGGTTTTTCTCATCTGTGTGTTTCTGTCTCATGAATAGCACTGAGTGAATTGTAGATCTAATATTTCTTCTGCATGACATAAGATTGCCATATTCTGAAATTTTAATATTTGGAATCCAAAATCAGTAAGTGATTCTTGACAATGTCAAACAATGAACCCTGAGGAGTCACTGAAAAGAAAGTCTATGTATTCTGTAACCCATGTGAGTTTGATTACTCACATACTTCTTATTCTCACTCTTTATAGCTGTGCATGATTTTAATATATGTTTAAGGAATTAATATGCCAATTCCTCCTTTTCCCCCCTCCACCCCCCAACATATATGTTCACTTCTCTTAACAAGTTCAAGGAATTATTGTGATTGTTGTGTCTTCTTTTTTTTTAATCCCCCCCCACATATTTGTTTGTATATTGATTTATTTATTTTTATTAGCTCCCACATATAACTGAGAACATGCAGTATTTCTCTTTCTGTGACTGGCCTATTTCACTTAATATAATTTTCTCTAAATCCATCCATGTTGCTGCAACATTGGTAAAGGGACATGAAAATCAACTACATTGTATATTGATAAATTAAAAGAAAAAAAAAAGAAAGCAACCACAAATATCCCCCAGTAACTGGGGGAAGTTTATATCACATGATGAAGTCTAAAAGCTAGGATCTACAATGTGGCTATAAAACTGTGGAAGAAATCTTGATAAAATATCAAAAAAAAAAAAAAAAAGCCAAAATAAAATAAGATGAAAATGAGTACTCATGTCAAAATCCCTGTTATTTAAACAATTATATTTCTGGCCAATTCAATGTTAATTTCTAATGTCCCTCTCAGCTTCGATGTGCTTTAAATATTCTAAGTGAATAACAATACCAAATACTAATAACTACTGTCTATTAAGTTCTACATCTACAATAATAATAACTACTATTTATTAAGCACTTGCAAAGTGACAGACACTCCTCCAAGCACTTCGTAAATATCATGTCATTTAATTCTTACAGTAAACCTATGGCATACATAAGTATGTATGTTTTTTCTGTGTACACACACGCGCACACACACACAGTGCCATAACCCATATATATAAAACCTGGTCTTATGTATATGATCTGGTCTTATACAAATATAATTTTGTATATATACACACACATATGAAGCTGTACATCGTTCTATTTTAGGAGTGAGAAAATTGGCATTATAAAGGTGATAATTAACTTTCTCAAGGAAGTGGTCTGTGTTAGAATTGGAACTCTTTCTCAAAATCCATGCCAGAGGAGAATCTATCACTGACTCCGTTTAGCCAATCAGAAAAGGGTGAAATACATTTTATCTGTTACCTTTAGAGAAAATTGAAGCTGTTGTTATTTGGAGTGTGGATGGCCCACCACTCAGTCACACCAAAGTTCTGAGGTCTGTGACACCACATGGGAGATTTCTAGATGTACCCAAACAGCTTTGGTGTACTTTTTCATGTCAATGCTAAGATGACTATAAAAAAGCCTGGTGATTCTGGGAAATCCTGGGGATTGCAGAAGCAGATTACATAGCCACACCTGCTCCTGATCACCCTCTGAGTACTGAAGAACATGCATGTCTTCAGGTTCTTGGTTAACCCTTTCTCTCAACCTGCCTTCTGGGAGGCACCTACTCTCTCTCCAGGGGTCACTTTTCTATTTTGACTTTCCATTTCTCTCCTCACCCTGCTGGAGATCCACTCTGGCTGGGTATTTCACCAACATTCATACGACAGTCAGTCAATGTTTGAAGTTACTAGAAAAAGTTGGCTTAAAGTTGAATTCCCTTTGTTAAGTGACAGGAAGGGGTTTGGGTCAAATAAAATTAGGAAATGCTGTATGTTCTATTCCTTCTAAGAGATTTATGAGTCAGTAAGAGAGAAACTGATAAATACTCTACTGAAGTAACCTGTTTAGTTTTGCTTAACCTAGAGTTTCCTAAAGTCATTTAACCATGGAACCCTTTGCCCAGGAAAACTTACTTACTAATATCCTGTCAAGGACATATCTCGGAAATGCCGAAGAGCTGTTGTCCAGTCTGCCTCCAGGGTCCTGAGGAACATGGATCTACTGAAAACAACATGTGCCTTTACCATTACACATGGAGGGTTGAGAATTGATTGTGTTCAGAATTGAGATTTTATCTTTTTCCAGAACTATAAGGAAAGCTACTACTAGAAAATATAGAATAATTGATCTAGATTTATGTTAAATGAAAGTTTTAAAGGATAAGACAGAGGACACCAACAAGGCAGCAAAAATGGTAGATTAAAGATATCAGTTAAACTCCACCCAATTCATATGTTTTGTGGGAGGTCTCTGCTTACTGAACCAACTGTACATACTTCAGAGATAAATGTTTAACCCTCTTAAATTCCCATTTACCAACATCTTTTAAAGACTGAGAAAAAACCATCTACTCCTATAATCTCTCTTAGGTTCTGTCTCCTTCACTTCCTTCCTTTTTTTATAAGGTAAATTGCTTTAGGTTTTCCAATTTTAAAAGCAGAACATGTCCACTATCTACCAGATGGAAAAAATTCAAATTGAAGAAGTAAAGAAACCAATTACAAACCTACTCTCAACAATAAATTATGTTAATATGCTGATGTACTTCCTAATAATGTTCTTCAGTTTTCCTTAGTTGACCAGTAACTTGTGTCCAGATGTACCTTATCTTATATTTTTAAATTAATGATGTAAATACAAATTTTATAAAATTATCAAAAATTTCTTGTAAAACTTTGAACAACTACATCATATTTAATTTTATGTTTGCTCTGTGGTATACATGATTAACTTTCTAAAGTTACAGATACAATTATTGCAATTTTTTTCATTATAAGTTACATTTTAATGAATATTTTTATGCTAGGAAGTTTTGTTCTCATTTTAGATAGTTTATCTTTTTCTTTTCTTTTCTTTTTTTTTTTTTGCCAGACTTTTTGACTCTGTAGGACTATGGATAAAGAAGAGATTAAATCAAGGCCAAACTCACAAACTTTATTAAGCACTTTAGTGAATTACAGCATATTTACTCATTAAAAGTTACACGTCAAGATTGATGTGCACATAAAATGTAGTATTTTTAATAATTAGTCTTTCCTAATGATCGTCTATTCGATGAGAATAGTTAAAAATAACAATTTAGTTCAATCTGGGCATATGTAATCCAATGTAAAATTTTAAATAGACCTTTAGGCACATGCTCAGTTATTAAGGTAAAATGTTCAATTTCTTAGATTTTCTTTCCCTTCCTCTGCTTTCTCCAAAATTGTGTTTAAGAAAATCTAGCTAATGTGGCTTCCTGGTATCCAGGAGGAGGGAAAAATGAAGGTCGGAGTACAGATCCTCACTGTGCCCCTGGATGGCTGGTCTGCCCCACTGCTTAGCCTGGGTCAACCACGAGGACATTTGTACTGCTTGACTTTTAAGAACTGCATGCCTACACCAACAGGCAATGTCTACAGCCTCAGTTATTTGGATTTGGTAATAAAGCCCCACATCCTATTGCATTTACTGTTGGGTCCTTGGCCTCTACTGGGCCTTTTCCCTTGGACCATAGGCCTGTGAGCTTGGCCTTTTCTCATGCCGTTGCTGGGTGCTGTGAGCACCAGGATCAGGCCTTGAGGAAACCAGGACCATTCTCCTAAGCTCAGCTACCTACCTGGTTTGTCACCACCTCTTCCACTATTTGTGTATCATGTGGGAAGTGGTTGCATATGGAGTATCTTCTAAAAAACAAAAAAGTCTCACTGTCCTCTGTAGTGCTTCTATAAAAATATGCCCCGTATGCATATGTTAATTCAAAGTTCCATCCACTCTCCTTCCACACAATGAAGCTTTGCAGATAATTCTCATTCCTGACTTTCTATTGTTTTCCTTTATTTACCCAAGGCCTCTGTCTGAGATATGATGGGTGAAGGACTTTCACATCCTCTGCTTTTCTTTGTTCCTTTACTCTGAGTGTACAGCGAGACTTTATGACCAAGTTTGTCAGGTTGCCCTTTGTTCAAGGTGGAAAAAGTGGAACATCTTTTTTTCCCTTTGATTAAGTCAAATTTTCAATCATATTGTCGTACAGAGAAAAAAATCCCATTTTGCTGGCAAAGAATGAACATGAATTCTTTCTCTTATCATGCTTGCTGTAACAATTCTAATTCTCCCTACCAGGGTGACAGATAGCTTGAACTTATTGGAAAAAAATGTAAAGTACACAAAAGTGCACGAGAGAAAACCTCATTGCAATGTTGGAAAATATTACCATTATTGGAGTCACACTCTCAAGTGCTCTCTGAGACTATGCATGGCTCCCTAAACTCATGACTTATTTTGCCAATCTGTGTGCCAGATGTCCCATGCCTCATGTGCAGACAGGCAATTTTTCCTGCCTCCAAGTCTTTGCTCCCACCAGTTCTCCTGCCTAAAATACCTTTCCCTCCTCCTGTCTTCATCGCTACCTCCTCTGTCCACTTAGTGTTTCATTCATGAGTTCTTTTCAGGAAGCTTTGTTTGCACTGGCCATTTATTTTACTTGTTTAACTGTACTTAATACAATGACCTAAAACTTAATTGCATTTATTTTTAATGAGTTGTTTTCCCCTGAAAACCCCTTGAAATCTCTTACTCATCTGTGTACCTCCATTGCATTGAACAAGGTCTTACTAAATATTTGCTAAATGAATGAATAAAATAAATACAGATTGTGGCAGAAGAGGAATTCTAAGTGGTAGATGTCTGTACCATCTTTATGTGTTTTGACATTTTGGGGCAGTGTTCTTTGCAACCCCCCAAATGATACCAATGATAGCAAAAAAAGGCAACAGAGAGTGCATGTGCTGCCAAATACCCACATGCAAACAATCCCTCAGGCCAACCATGCTCATGGCTGGGGTGCATGAACTTGCCTGAACCATTTCAGCCCATCTCTAATGGAAATCTAATGGAAATCATAAATTACCAAAACAGGTCCACAGGTGCTGAAATTTACTACTGTGTTGACTGCTGGCAAAGTCTGAAACTGAAGAACAATGCACGATGTGCTACAAAAATGAAATATTTATTACATTCATATTCTCCCTCAAGCTTTTTTTTGGAGTCTTTTTCTTGGTGGCAAAATAACAAAGCACCAGAATTTCAAGACAAACCAATTTGCACTGGCAGTTTTAGAAATTTTGTTAAATAATTCTCTTTAATGGTTCAAAGCTTTTTAGTACAGACACAACTTCATGAATTCTAAATAAACCTTAAAGGTAAAGGGAAAGGGTGGAAATGTTCTGTCTCACAAATTAATCTGCACTTATCACCAGATACTACATAAAATTGCTTCAGTCACACCGTTTTCTAACCTCTCAGAGCCAAATTAGCCACCAAGGAATTGAACATACTTGGTTATATGGTTACTTTAACAAACATATGAGAAGCCACTGTCCTGAACTAGTGCATAAAAGAAAAGAGTATCAGTTGGCTTGGAACAAGATTAGGGGAGGGGTCCTAAATAAAAACATTGAAAGAGAAGATGTTGTAATCTATGATTGGAGAGCATAGGGTGGGAGAAAGTTCATGGAGACACAGAAGCATCATTTCAAGATGCCTCCCTCCACTATCACCAGTTGAATGAAGCCAGCATTGTCTTCTTGGATGGAATTGGATTAACATAGTGTCTCCCAAAATGTTACATGCAGACCCCGTAGCGATAGAAAGTGATTAAAAGTGGTACATTGATAAAACCTTAAATAAATTATAAATCATTAATTACAAAGAAATTCTGTCTTCAAAGGTGTTTGCATCCTTCTGGCTATCTCAGGAAGGAAGGTTCAGTTTGATGCTAGTCTTTAATCATTCAATTATTTCCCTTTTTTAACAAGTGGAGACCTTGGGGCCAGAGCTTTGGGCATGCTAAAATATGTAGCCCAAATTTAGAAACTTTGCTTGGATTTCACTACATGTTTTTTATGGCTACCTACTTTGCAGTTAAAATAGTAGTAATTGTTTTCCATTTCATTAGTCACAAAAACTTTTTAAAAAATATATTTAAATATTTTAAAAAGTGACTCAATGTCTCACATACACACAAACTGTTAAGTAAATAAGAATGTAGGTGGTACTGATATGGCAAAAGTATGATTGAGCATTGAGAAGAACTGTCTCAGTGGATACATCTGTGTCTACTCTCAAGCAAAGGCCAGCAGGCTGCTCTAAGAAAGAGCCAGGTAACAGCCTCCAACCTACAGACTTGTGAAACACAGCTGGTCAGGTTCTAATTTCCTGAACTGGGCCAGCATTGGAGACGTAATCAGATCCAAGACTTACACCTTAGACACAAACTTTCGGTTGAGGGTCAGGCTGTTCTAAAGAGCTTGGTTAGCCCTACTGTGAACTGGACCTCAGTGAAATTATTCACAAGCAACAGATGGAAAACACATGGGAAGAAAAAAGAATAATAAAATTGGGTGTTGGGATGCTGATGGCTCTTTTTATTCCATTAGTTAATATATATTTATCCCTATATTAGGATTTGTTATAAGTATTCTTCCCATATTATTAATATTATTAATTTTATTTACTATGTTATCCACCCTGGTGCACATATATTGGTGACACAGAGCAATAAAACTAAGGAAAAATGACTAGATGGCCAACTTATTCCCTCAAAGGACATAAAATAGAAGAATGTCTAATCAGGAAACACTAATGAATACTTTAAAAAACAGCATTCAAGGAATAAATTCATTTAACCAAGTATTTAAAATATAAATTTTAAAATAATACAAGATCTTAAATAACACCTAAAGGAGGAGTAGGGAATAAAGGTAAAATTATCCATCTTCTAGAAAGGTCTTCTAAGCTAAGAAAATCAACATTACTCCCACACCTCCATGAACCCACAGATTGTGGAGGAGGAAGTCCTGATGAAAATTTAGGTATTTGCCCATCTGAAACTAATATTTGAGTGAAAACTGAAAATACAGAATGGATTTTTTAAATATTCTGTCAACATGGTATCCCATAACTGAACATGATTATGGAAGTGCTTTTTCAAAGCAATGGTCAATATTAAAAATGACTTTGAGCTCTGAAAACATTCAGGATTAAAAGAAAAATAAGGATAATGCCAACACTTTTTATATAATACATTATCCAAACATTATACATTATGAATACATTAATCAATACTTGAAGAATAAAGATCTCTGGAGAAAAAATACTTTGGCCATTTGAAATATACAAAATAAATTTGAAATACATACATTGACCTTTGTAAAGATGATCTTCAACAGAAAAATACTCTTATGTACAGAAGAGAACCTAAACAACCTGAGGTAACAAAAAATAAGTGGAAAAACCTTCTAGCAATATTTTCATTCTACCTGTTCAGTTTGACTATGAGATTGACTTGTGGGTGCCAGTGGACATACTTAGAGAGAACATGGAAAATTTTCCAGATTTCAATGATGAGATTGTGGCCATAGACTAGAGAGATCAATTAGCAGACTCCATAGCAAAAATTCCTTTTTGCTATGTTAAGATAATGACAACCCCATCTTATGCTCTTTCCTCTTTATGACACCATGGAGGGTGGGGGTGGGCTCTGACAACCTTTATATTAAATACATTCTCTTTAACAATGCCTTCCCATATCACATTTTTTGTAGTGCCCTTTTATACTAATTCTGGGCTTGGCTATGTGTCTGTGCCAATCAGACAGCAGCAACTTCATGTAATGTTTCTTCAAATGTACTTTTGCATTGTCACTTCTTCTTTTGGTCTTCTGCAGATGTCATGAAGACATGCCTAGTCTATCTTGATCAAAGAATGTGACAGACAAGTGTAGAAGATCTGAGTCATTGCAGTTAAGGCCAGTGTAGACTACCAGGCTCTGATCTCCAGCTGACCATGAACATGTGAGTGAGCCAAGCTGAGATCAAATGAGCCCAACCCATATCAGTAGAACTACTGAGCTGACCTGCAGACTTATGAGAAGTAATAAATTGTTGTTTTAAGCCACTAAGCTTTGAGGTGGTTTGTTACACAGCATGACTGGGGAAATAGATAGCAAATACAAATGCCACAGAATCATTTTGTTCACAATGATCTTAAATATGACTTTGTAAATTATAGAGATTCTAGACTAATAAAAATTTACAATGTGAAGGTGTTTACAACATATATTATCAACATTAAGCAGACTCATTTGTAATGCTCGACCCCACAAACTATGACTTCCATTTCTATGAATAGCGTTATCATTCTCTTAATCATCCAAGTTTGAAAATAAACTGTCTTTAAGAACTTCAAAGTCACCATATTGACTCTCATTTTAGTGTCTTTGTTTGTTCAGTTTTTGTTTTATTTTCACTAACTGCTTTCAGATCCTAAATATCTCATTTCTGGACTTTGTAAATAACCTCCAAACTATGATCAAGTTTTGTTTATTTGAAATCTATACAACATTTATAGAATAATTTTTTCTAAAATAACAGTATTACCATAGTAATTCTCTATGTGAAAATCATTGATGATCCCTCATTTTCTATAATATAAGACACATTTCATAACAACATTCCCCTCCAAAATTCTCTTATCAAGACATACACCAGAATCCAGTGTTATGATATAATCAAATAAGGCAAAATTGTGTAAGAGCCAATGATGATTTAGTTTTATCTGTTTCTCTGAACTCCTTATCCAAATTATCTTTGACCTACATATCACTATCCAATTGGCCAAACCTACACCACCCAGGTGTTCTCATCAGCATCCATCTCAGCCACCCAGACACCTAGTGATCTTCAGTTTATAATCTGCCTCTAAATCTCATTTATTTATAGAATGCCTTCAAAGTCTCATGTTGTACAAATGCAAAGGATGTCATTCATATTATATTCCATGCAAATAGTGTCCTCTGAGGTTGTTTAATGACGGTGGTGCTGAAATTTCCATTCTATCATAAAGAAGTTTACTTACATTCTGGATATTTTAATGTAAATGCCTCTTATCTGCAATGTGTGGCCTATATTCCATTTCAAATTGATGACATCACTTCAACAAACATCCTTTCTGATGGAAATCTTCTTGACATTTCTCTGGTTCCTGGCTTCTCATTGCTTCTTTAAGTCACTGCTCTTTCAAAACCCTTGTAAAAAGTGTTTTCAAATTAATGTATATATGTAATGCTTGAATTTGTTATTGAAAATGTAATCACTAATTATAGTGTGCCCATGTTCCACAAGAGGAAATTGAGGATACAAAGGATAAGTAATCTCTGGATATTTTTTGTTCATTTCTATTTTCTTAGTGTGTTTATTAATTGAGATGTTACTTTATATATAAAACTATAGTATTATTAATCTAGATTCCTCAGGGAATATATAGTGTGACCTTAAGTGATACTCTTCAAGCAGTAGAATTTTGGTTTCCTTCACTATACTTGTATTTGGTATACTAAGATGAACATGTTCTCTGTATTATTAGGACTAATCTGTTTTGTACTGAATTCTCAAAAGCAAAATATAAAATAAAATTATTTAAATAAATAAATAAATGTGTAGTACTTTTAAAGTTTCTCTTTAGAAAATCTCTTTCCAAATTTATTTATAAGTTAAATATTGTGTTCTAACATTAAAAACATTCCTGTATAAAATGTAACTTGAGGTAAATAAACATCTTCTAATTAAGCTTAAAGGAAAAAAACACAAGAATAGAAAATATGAATAGGTGAATATGTGTGGATGTGTGTGTGTCTAGAGAGAAAGAATTTAAATAAGATAAATAATATCTCCATATCTAATTAGAAATGAGAAAGTTCAGGTTAAAAAAATTAGAAGAAAAAAGAGGAGAAAAAGAATGGAAGAAAAGAAGGAAGGAAGAAAGAAAGGAAGACTTAAGGTCATATATGTAAATGTGAGTTCCATAACCTTTGTCCCTCATTAATACTTTGAAGTCTCAAGGAAATTATTACACACCAAGAATGAGTTATTTTAAAGTTTTCGTAAGTGTAACAAAAAGATTTTTTTTCCAGATAAAATTATATTTAAATGTTTGGAAAGACCATAGGAAGTAAATTAGTTTTAAAAATGCTGTTGAATTAAAGATGAGTAATATAAATGAAAAAACTCTTAAGAAAAACAAACTATAAAAATAAAAAAATAGATTAAAGGAGGAGTGTCATCAGTAGATGGTGAAATAGGAAGCCCCAGACCCTACTCTCCATAGAAACACTGACTTAACCACAATATTTATTCCAAAATTAATTTATGAGAATGGCAGAAAACAGGAAGTAGCAGTATCCCAGGCAAGCACAAATCTAAGGACAACTACACTGAAATGGGCAAAAGAAAACCATTTTATTTCATCTGCATTAGGCCCTTCCCAAGTCTGCATAGTTCACAATTGAGAGGTAGAACCCAATGTGTAGTTTCTTGCTTGGAGGGAAAAAATAAGGAGAGAAATGTGTGTCCAATGTTTCAGATTTTCAGGGTGCTGCCTAAGGGACTGGTTTCTATTTCACTTGACTCAGATACTTATGGAGAACTGACATACTTTGGATGTCTGTATGTCCCAGAGTACAAAAGAAAACTTACTGGCTTGTGGCAATACCAGTGAACCTGCAGAATCATGTAAAGGCACTGGAGAGAGTATGAGCCTACAAATTCCTGAGAAAGAAATGAGCAAACCTCTCTAATATGGATATTACATGCATGAGCCTATAGAAAATTCACCTCTATGAAAAAGATGAGTGACACCCAAAATCTCTAGTCAGGATAATTGATGAAGTCCTTCCCCTGTACAAGGAAAGTTCATAAAGACAGAGAGAGTTTGCTGTATTTTCAATGATAAAAATACAACAAATGGTAGAAAGGTACATACAGAAACTGGGAAACATGGCCCAACTGAAGGAATAAACTAAATCTACAAAAATCATACCTAAAGAAATAAAGTTCTATAAATTACCTGAAAAGAAATTCAAAATAATTGTCTTAGAGAAGCTTAATATGCTGTATCAATGGGAACAGAACAGTTTCTTCAACAAAGAACACTGGATTGGCAATTAAATGAAATGAAGAAAATGATGCATAAGCAAAATCAGAATGTCAGCTAAAAGAAAGAAATTATAGGAAAGAACCAAATAGAAATCCTGAAACTAAAGAATACAATAACTGAATTGAAAGATTCACTAAAGCAGATCAGCAGCAGACTTGGCCAAGCAGAAGGAAAAAATCAGTGAACTAGAAGACAAGTCATTTGAAATTGTCATGTCAGAAAAAAAAAGAAAAAAAGAAAGAAAAATGAAGAAATTCTAACTGACATACAGACACCAACAAGCAGGCCATATACACATCATGTGACTCTCAGAAGGAAAAGAAAGACCGGGGCAAAGAGTTTACTTGGATATATAATGCCAAATTATACCAAATCTGAGGGAGGAAATGGACATCCAAATTCAAGAAGCTTAAAGGACTCCAACTAGGATGAGCCCAAATAAGTCCACATCAAGACACTTACAATCAAACTGATGAAAGTCAAAGGATGGACTCTTAAGAGCAGCAAGAGAAAAGCAACTCATCACATAAAAGGAAGCTTCCATAAGATTGTCAATGAATTTCTCAACAGAAACTTTATAGGCCAAAAGGGAATGGGATAATGCATTTAAAGAGGGGGAAAAAAACCCCTGCCAAATAAGAAAACTCTATCCAGCATAACTGTCCTTTATAAACAAAGAAAAGTAAAGATCTCCTCAGAAAACAAAAGGTTAGGGAGTTTATCACCACTAGACCTACCTTACAAGAACTGCTAAAAGTATTCCTTCAAATTGAAATGAAAGGATGCTACACAGCAACATGAAGGCATACAAAAAGGTAATGCTCTCTGGTAAAGGTAAATATATAGATAAATTCAGAATTATGTAGTATTGCAATGGTGGTACATAAAGCACTTTTAATTCAGGTAAAAAACTTAATAAAGTCATAAAAATAAATACAACTATAAAACTATGTTAACAAATGCAAAATATAAAATGATATAATCTGTGACATCAATAACTTAAAGTAGGGGGGACATAAAAGAGTATTTTTCATATGTGATTGGAGTTATTAGTTTAAATATATTATTATAAATATAACATGTTTTATGTGATCCCCATGGTTACCATGAAGAAAATATCTACAGAAGAAGCACCAAAGAAAATAAGAAAGAAATAAAAGCATGTCACTACAAAAAAAAATAAAAATAAAAAACATAAGGGAAGTCAGCAAGAGAAGAAAAGATGCATTAAAAAAACCAACAAGACATAAAAAATCAATGAATAAAATGGTAATAGTAAGTTCTTCCCTATCACTAATTATTTTAAGTATAAATATATTTAACTCCCCAATCAAAAGACAAATAGTGGCTGAATAGATTTTAAAAACAAGATCCAACTGTATGATATTTATAAGAGACTCACCTTAGATACAAAGATTACACAGGCTGGAAATGAAAGGGTGGGAATAGATTTTCCATGCAAATGGTAACCAAAATGGAGCATTAGTCACTATGCTTATATCAGACAAAATAGACTTTAAGTCAAGAACTGTAACAATAGGTCTGGCCACTTGGTTCAGTTGATTAGACCATGATGCTGATAACACCAATGTACAGAGTTTGATCCCTGTACCAGCAAACCTCCAGAAAACAAACAAATGAGCATGTAGTTTTTAGTGACATGCTTTTATTTCTTTCTTATTTTCTTTGGTGCTTCTTCTATAAGTATTGTTTTTGTGGTAATCATGGGGATCATATAAAACTGTCACAGAAGAGAAAAAGGACAATATATAATGATGAATGGCTCAATGCACTATGAAGAGATAAAAATATAACCATATATGCACCTAATAGCAGAACACCCAAATATATTAAGCAAACACTGACAGAATTGAAAGGAGAAAAAGATAGCAACACAATAATAGTAGGAGATGGTGATAACCCACTTTCAATAAGTGATATATCAAAAGCGAGAAGATCAAAAAGGAAACAGTGGACTTTAGCAACACTGCAAACCAGTTGGACCAACACTATATATACAGAATACTTTATCCAAATGCTAAACCCAAAGTTAGCAGAGAAAGAAAATAATAAAGGGTAGAGCAGAAGTAAGCCCAGTTGAAAAAACCAACAACTAAGAGTTGGTTCTTTGAAAATATAAAATTGATAAACCCTTAGCTAAACTAACTAAGAAAAAAAAGACAAATGACACAACAAAAATCAGAAACAAAGAGGTGTTACAACCGATACCAAAAAAAGAAAAAGAATCATGAGAAATTACTATGAACAATTACATGCCAACAAATGGGATAACCTAAAAGAAATGGATAAATTTCTAAAAACATATGATCTATCAATACTGAATCATGAAGAAGTAAAAATCCAAACAAATCTATAACTAGTAAGGAGATTGAATCAGTAATAGATCATTTATGGAAAAATCTCCCATCAAGGGGCTGGCCCTGTGGCTCACTCGGGAGAGTGCGGTGCTGGTAGCGCTGAGGCCGTGGGTTCAGATCCTATATAAAGATGGCTGGTGCACTCACTGGCTGAGTGGCTGAGTGTGGTGCAGACCACACCATGCCGAGGCTTGTGATCCCCTTGCCGGTCACAAAACAAAACAAAACAACAACAACAAAAAAAAAACCTCCCAACAATGAAAAACCCAGAACCAGGTGGTTTAACTATATTCACCAAAGTTGGAGGATACAAATCAACACTTAACAATAAATTGCATTTCTATATATTAACAATGAGCAATATGAAAAGGAAATTTTAGAAAATCATTCACCATAGTATCAAAAAGAAAAATATATACTTAGAAATATGCTTAATCAAGGAAGCAAAACACCTATACACTAAAACTACGAAATATTGCTGGAACAAATAAAAGAAGATACAGCTAAATAGCAAGATATACTGTTTTCATTGCTTGGAAGACTTAATATTGTTCAAATCTTCACAATACCCAAAGTGATCTCCAGATTCAATGCAAATCCTATCAAAATTCCAATGGCATTTTTTGCAGAAATAGAAAAAAAAAAAAATCAAAGGACTCCAAATAGCCAAAACAACCTTTAGAAAGAAAAAACAAATAAATTTAAGGCCTCATACTTCCTGATTTCAAAACACATTAAAAAGCTGCAGTAATCAAAACAATATGGTACTGGAATAAAGATAGACACATAGACCTATGGAACAAACAAAGAGAAACCATAAATAAATCCTCACATGTATGGTCAAATGATCTTTGAAAAACATGCTAAGGCTATGCAATGGGAAAAGAATAGTCTCTTCAACAATCAGTTTTAGGAAAACTGGATATCCACATGCAAAAAATGAAGTTAGACCCTTACCTTACACCATATACAAAAATTATTTCACAATGAATTAAAAACCTAAACATATAACTTGAAATTATAAAGCTCCTAAAAATATGGGAAAAAAGCTTCATGACATTGGATTTGGCAATGATTTCTCGGATATGGCAACAAAAGCAAAAATAGACAAGTGAGATTATCAAACTTAAAAATTTCTGTGCAGCAAAAGAAACAATCGACAGAGTAAAAAGGCAACCTACGAAATGGGAGAAAATATTTGCAAACTGTATACCTGAGTTAGTATCAAGAATATATAAAGAAATCCTTCAACTCAAAAACAAAAAGTATACGATCCAATTTTATGACGGTTAAAGGACTTGATGGGCATTTCTCCAAAGAAGACATACAAATTGCTGACAGGGATATCAAAAGATGCTCAACATCACTAATTGTTAGAGAAATGCAAATCAAAACCACAAGATATTACCTTAGACCTGTTAACGTGGCCATTATAAAAACAAAACAAAACAAAACAACACCAGCTTTAGTGAGGATGTGGAGAAATTAGAACCCTTGTGCACTGTTCATGGGAATGTAAAATGATATAGTTGCTGTGGAAAAGAGTATGGAGGTTCATCAAAAAAATTAAAACAGAATTACTATATGATCCAGCAATCCCACTGCAAGGTATATATCCAAAGGATAAAGAAAATGTGGTATATATCTACAGTGGAATACTATTCAGCCATGAAAAAATGAAATCCTGTCATTTGCACCTACATGGATGAATCTTAAAGGCATTATGCTAAGTGAATAAGCCAGGCACAAAAACACAAATAGTACATGATCTTACTCATATGTATCTTAAAAAGCTGATCTCATAGGAACAGAAAATATAATGGTAGTTATCAGAGGCTGGAGTGCTTCGGGAGGTGAAGGGAGATGCTGGAGATATTGGTCAGAGAATACATAATTACACTCAAGAGGAATAAATTTTAAGAAATCTATTGTACAGCCCGGTGACTATAGTTAATGACAATATACTATATTCTTGAGAAATGTAAAGAGAGTGAATGCTATGTGCCATCAGCACAAAAATGATAACTGTGTGAGGCATGACATTTGTTAATTAGCTAGATTTACCATTCCACAATGTATATATACTTCAAAACATCAGGCTGTACATGATTTCAAAAAAAATTAATCTGTCAATTAAAAAATAAAATATAAAAAAATTAAAAATTAAAAAAAAGAAAAGTTTCTACTGGTATTCAACACTTTTCCAAACATACATGAAAATAAAAAAGTTTGAGAAGGTCAAAAAATACTAATATTTTACTCAATGATAGTGTCTTATTGGGATATGTTGACTAATGGGAGTCCCCTTATTATAGGCAGGAAAACCAGAATCTGTGAACCTCATACCAATATTTTCAGGGATTAGGAGAAAATATCATCAAGGACATAAAGAAAATGAGAGAACTCATTTTTAATTATTTAAAGTTTTAATTCAAGAGATAAATCGCATAATTGCATTTACTTAGTAGCAATCACTTTTTGTAGCAAAGAGTTTATAAAAAAATATTTGATTTTTTTCAAACAAAAATGATATAAGAAATCATTCAGATGTATGAATCATTTACTTTGTTTTGTTTCCAACTCTCAATTTTTAAAGTTGTCAACAAGTGTATTATTATATACAGTCTGCCATTTCTGCACATCTATTTTCTTTCAATTGCTTTTTTTGATACAGGGAAAAATGCTATAAAGGGCAATTGAGCATCATTAATGCTTAACTTTCAGAAAAAAACATTCATATAAAATTTTTGCTTATTTAGAATTTTTTTAAAAGAATGTAATTTTAAAAAGCAATTTGAAAATGTCATAATGAGTTTTGTAGATGAATAATAGATACACCTATGTAGCTCACAAAAGCACTTGGATCAGGAGTAATAAATACTTTCCACATCTTTTTGTAATAGGAAGAAGAAAATAGAAAGCACCAAATACAAGGCCTGATCTCTAACTTTCATGTGTAATTTATTTTAAAAACAAACTTCCAGAGGATATGATTTAATAGAATAATTGGTTATAACAAATAACTGTCTCTGTAGTTAGACCTGAGCTCACATTCTAGAATTATCTCTAGGACTTAATCCTTCTGTAGCTCAGTTTTCTCACACATATAATGGGGTAAATAAGTCCGCCTGTCTTATAGAAGTTACAAAAATTAAATAAAATAATTAAATATTTGATATATTGCCTGGTGCATAGTTAAATCTGTTAGCTATTACTAACGTTATATTACTGAAACAGAAAAGACTAGGAGGTCTTTGTAAGCTATAATCTTAACCAGTATGTGGCTGAACATCAGACTAGTTAAGAGGAAAGGATCTGGGTCAGACTACCTGAGTTCAACACTAACTAACACTATCCAACCCCAACTAAGCCTAACTCTAACTGACTTCAGCTAACTAATTCTAACTTAACTAGTTGTAAGATTTTGCCAAACTACTTAACCTCTTTATGACTTAGTTTTGTAATTAGTAAAGCAAGGATAGTGACAGTATTTGTTCTGAGGTTGTTATGAATATTGCATCTGTAAATATGCTGAAGGTGCTTAAAACAGTGCCTGACACATGCAACTGCTCTAGCAACATCAGCCTTTATAATTCACTGAACACTGAGAGGTTTTAACTATGGTTCAATATCTGATCACATCAGCAGGTTAAAAACCTGTGCTGCACTTGCACACTCCTGGAAGCTCTTAGAAATCTGCATGAAAAGGTGCAATGGTAAGAAAATTATCCTCTGGGGAGTAGTCTGGATCCTTCAGAATCCAGAACTGTAGGTATTAAGTAAGGACAACAAACATCTGAGCATTCCTTAAGGCAGCGCTAGCTTCCATTTGGGTTCACACTTCCTGCCTTCTTCTTGTGTGATGCCATATGTGCTCAAAAACCTTTGAGAAGCTTTGCTTAGTGGTCTACACCAGCTTCTTTTCTTTGCTCTCCTTAATACTCAGCAAGATTAAAATATTAGCCCAATACTCCATAAAACCTGTAAAGCATGGGTTACTTCCAACCACAGTGTTTGGACTACTTCCAGTAAATCAGCACCACAAAGCACATGCTTGCTGACTATGTAAACCAAGAAGGAAGCATGTAGTATTTGTTTTGACAAGTTTGGCCCCACAGTGTTTGAGAATATGCTACTCTTGCTGTCTCTCAACCTTGGAGATTGGAACTATCATTAATGTAATACTAGAATCATCTTCCCTTGAAAAGAGTGCCGGTGGCTTTTCATTGCCTACAGGATAAAGTCTGCCTTAATGTTGTATTCAAGGATTTCTATCCATTAGCTCTAATTTACCATCCTCTTTGCAATAGCATTTGCTACAATGCATTTGTTAGCTTTCCCAGAGAGGGGGTCGTTTAAAAAAAATTAAAATTGTGAGGTCAAATTAGTTTAGAAAGTACATATTCCAAGTTAGAGTGTCTAAGTTACTCATATTGTACTTTAGCATATTAAAGACTCTGAAAAGTTCTGCATTAAAGAAAACTGCCTGATTTTATCAAATTCACACTGATCCAACCAAAAACCAGGCAAATGAAAACAGCTTTTGCATTTTGAAGTACAACCAATTGGAGAGACACTCTTAAAAGAAAATTTATTCAACGAGACTGATTTATTTTCTGTTCTTCCAAATAACATGTGCCTATCCCCCATTTTCCATCTGTGTGTGTATGTGTGTGTATGAATGTGCATGCATTTTCTTAAGTTGACCACATTCCTGCCCCCTTCCTCCCAGGAATCCTCTTCTCCAACATCTTGGCACGATTGTGCCATTCCGTCTCCTTGCAGAGCCTCCCCCATCTTGCCTATCAGACAGATTTTTCTCCCTGATCAGGATGGCTTTAGCCCTTCCTAATGCATGTTATGTACCACTTAAACCCAGTATCACATCATTTATCATCTTTTATGAATGCAAGTTGATAGTCTAAGTTTCTTGAAATCAGCAATCATTCTTTACTTAAAACAAAAAAAAGTATTGACGTTATAGTCAGACAGATGGATGAGGTCTCACAGCTCAGCTTTCTCACCGGTGGCCTAGCCTTGGACAAGCCTTTCCCCTCAGGGCCTTGGCGTCATTGTCTGGACATTCCTCGTGTATTCACTATCTGTATAATTTAAGATATTTTATGTGCAGTATCTGGCATATAGAGGACACTCAATAAATAACATTGATAATGCTGTTGTCTCGCTCCCGTGATGCCTAAACTTTTATAGTTACTGAACAATTTTAGTCATTGGTTTAATTAATGTAATGATACTGTTTGCTCTCTGAAAAGTTCTTCAGCTTCTGTTATCCCATCTGTAATGTACCCAGCAATAGGCATCGGCAACAGAGTGGCAATCAGAATGTGCAAAGCATGTGGCAGGGATGGGAAGGGGTGAGGACTCTGTTCCTGGACAGGAGCCCTGTGTGGAGTGGACTGGAAGGAGGTGAGGTTGGCCAGCAAAGGGCTTTCAGGGCTAGCACTTGTCCCCTGCATGGGACACGCAGCTGTTTCTCTGTCCAGATGCCATGAAAATGGCACACAGATACCCTCTCATCATTTACAATGTTTCCTCTTCTTGATCTAACATGCCTGAAGAACATCCTGACTTGATATTACACCAGTAAGGCAGAGAGCGGTGATCGATTTTAAAGAGAATAGCACGTCCTGCAATTTTAATAACTCAAATGCCTCTTTTTTTTTTTTTTTTTTCCCATTGCGGAATCTCTGTGAGAAAATAGGGGCCCTCATTAATGCCTTGCGTACAGATGCCTCATTGTTTTTACTTGCGCTATTTCTTTGCACTTGGATGGAAGCAATAAATTTCCAGGGAAATGAAACTCACTTATCAGATTTCCCCGCATCAAGTTTCATATTAGGAACGAAAAAATCAGTCTAACTGGACTCAATATAGCTGTAAAGCAATATATGTAAGCTGTATCAGAGATTAAGCCTTCATCATTGTATTTATAAGCTTCCCATTGCAGTCTGGAAGGAATAACAATTTTCCTAGCTGTTATTTAATGATGCAAAATATTCCTTAAAACAATAAATCAAATCAATTCGAGCAGCATTCAAAAGGCCAAATATATTCTCTTCAAAAGAAAAGCATGAATCAAATGAGCACATTTCCCCTTTAAAATGTATGTTACTTTCCCAAATATTAAAGAAAATAATGTTTTTATTCTTTCAGTGATGTTATCAGAAGTACTAAAAAATAGTTTATGAGGCAATTTAAGGTTTCTCTTTTAGCAAAAAGTTCTTACTTCAAAGTCTTTATTTTTTAAATTTATGATAAAGTTCTAATCAATATAATTTGCTTAACATTACTTCAATTTGCTATTCAGTTCTTCCATATTTTTCAACAATATATTCAGAGATTTATACTAATTTTAAAAATATAAAGAGATTTTATTTTTAAAAAGTAGCAATAATCACAAATGAATTTACATTTAATATTGTCCTGTTGGTTTGGAGAATGACTGAAATGCACTGTAATTATCGATATCTATATTTTATGTTTGGATTTTCATAAACAAGCATATAGAAGCACAAATGCACATAGTAAATGTATGTGCAAGTTATCGCATAAACTATGTATGCTTAAAATTCTAATTAAAGCAGATAGCTATGACTCTCATTTTGCAGCATGTAAAATGAGTAATTATGCTTGTTGAACGAAGCTAGAGAACATAGCATTAGCATTGGCGAAGGAGATTGCCATGGATCCATAACCTTTAAACCTAGGTGAAGTTGGTAGGGAGAAGAATCAGAAAGTAAAAACTGAATGTGCCTCCTTACCAGTGCTCCCTCTGCAAGTGTGCTATGATGTATTGTTTAGAAGCGATGTTTTTAATTTATAGTGTGAGAGGTTCAATGTCCTTCCTGTGAAATGCACAGGGCTTCAGATTTGTTTTAACCAAAATTTTAAAAGATGCAAGATGTAATAGCCGTTATACGAACATCTTCCATCCAGAGCATCTGTACGTTGCCTAACTTGAACATTTGGACAACCAATTTCAATTTTAAATTCCTGTTTAAGGGAAAACTTTGTTCAAAAAACACTTAAGAACAGCATAATTGCACATACACACACACAAAGATACTATTTACAGGCATTTGTGCACTGGTAGCTTGGAAGAATGTTTTCAATTCATATAAAAATAAAAGAATTTTGTGAAAGGCAAAAAAGAAAGGAAAAGAGAAAATAAGAAAGGGAAAAACCAAAACCAACCAACCAACCAAACAACAACAACAAAAAACCCTTGCTGTAGTGTAAGAGAAAATAGGAGAAAGAGAGGAAGTTCTAATTCATTGGGCACTTGCAGCTCATCTTTGTTGACCAATTTGCCACGGGAACTTTAGTGTTACATTTTATGTCGAAGGTTTGTTATTTCAAAGCCCCCGTTTCGCCATTTTAGATGGTTAGACAAGGCTTAAACAGTGCGTTGACTTCTTGTTATATTTCATTTAAAAAACACTTTACCAAATCACGTGTTTAAATTAAGTACTTTTTAAATTTTCTTTTTTTTCTCTCTCTCTCTCTTTATTTTCATGGCATCTCCGAATCTGCTCCGATCTCCAAATTGACCTGAAAAGTGCTTAATCTACAATTTTAGTTGAGTCCGTTTCTGATATCTACCACTAGGAGGCACTGCAGCCTGCTTTATGAGGAGCATGAAATCGGGCGAACTGAATATTCCACACAACTATGGCTCTGGTGTCATTCCCTATTTAATGGCTGTCAGTGAGGGGGAAAGACAACGTGGCGGGTAATTAAAACCAAATTGCAGGCAGGAGATGACTGCACAAGAATGATATTGTCATTAATACTGATTTAACATGCACCTGGGTAAGGTGAGGGAGAGAGGCAAGGGAATTCACACTGAAGCCAGGGTTGCCTGATTTAAAGATGTAGTGTTTCCAGCTGAAGCATGTTTAAAAACTGAATAAAACCATCATATTATGACAGCAGAAATAAAACGGAAACAAATGTTCTACATATGTCTGTAAAAAAAAAATCTTCCATTTCTTCCAGCTCCGCGGACGGAGCATGTGTCTCGCCCTCTGAAGTTCAAAAGTATTTTTGCAGAAGGTTTTTTTGTGTGTGTGGGTTTTTCCCCCCGTTGTTGGCTTCTCCTGTATAGGTTTGTAATCTGTTCATGCAATTTTCTGTTTTCACAAGACTGTGGAGATGGAACATTTGATTGAAGCAAACACCATTGATTTCTAAAAATCGTGTGCCATGGGGAAAAGATTTCAATCCCAGAAACATTTAGGAGAGATATTTGCCTCGTGGGATTCAGGGATTTTCCATTCATGACGAACACCTTGCTAGAGCCATTGAAATCTAGGACTGAAACCTCAAGTTATGATCAATAATTCTAATAGTATGTGGCAGTTGGCTTGCTGAAGTGAACTCCCAAATAATCGCTTTCATCTTAGTGTTCCTAAACTTATTTAGCTTTTCTATATTTAGTAACAACACTAATCAGTGTTCAAATTAAGTAGCCTATTCTGTTTAAGATATATGAAATAATCTGGTGGGTCTTTCAATATTCACTAAATGCTCCCATAGTGTGGCCAAGGTTAAAATTTACATCTGTTCCACCATAGAAGAAAAGTTTAGTGGTTTAGATAGTGGACAAATGAAAAGCAACTTATTTACAGGATTACGGGATATTTCAGGCAGAAAGTGTACCAAAGTGAAATGCATTTATGGAGAGAGAGAAATGGTTATAGTTCAGCCTATGTCTGAAAAACCTGTGCTGATTGATAAATCTCTTTCTGGTTTCACCTTAAATGAAATGTGTGCATTATAGAAATGGTTATCCTTCTGCTCAGTGCAAAAAGAGATGAATCATTAGGGATGTCATGAAGATTTATAATCACGCCATAAAGAAAGTAAATTCAAAGAGCATTCCTTGAGCAATAAAGAACGTATTATAGAGAAAGAGCTCACTAACAAGGTCAGGTAGGAAAAAATGATCAAATGTCATGGTTGCTGGATCTAGACAATAAGAATTGTTTTAATACCCAAATAATGAATTACAGAACAATGATCAGATCTCCTGATTTTTTTTCCACAATACTTTGTTATTGGCATTTTTTAATGGGTTTTACATTTGTCTATCTCTAATTTATATATTTATTTGGTGGTTTGTTGTTTCATGCCTTCATTTTTAGGGATGGTAACTGGATTCCAGAGTAGGTAGACCTACACAAAGTGCAAGGAAGCCTAATAACATTGAAACAATGGATAAAAGTTGGAATTTTTGCACTTATAAAGGAATATGCATATTCTGTTGTAGCACAGGATCCATTACTGGCCCCTGAGATTTTCGAGGATAAAGTGGGAGATCAACAGAACTTTATTTTCCTTGCCCTTTATAAAATGCCAATAGAATTCTTCTCTTAGAGGATACTTTCTGAAACCGTGACACTTATTGAATGACCAAACCTGCCCAGTTTGAGTCAGGTGCTGTTTGACACCCAAACTTCATCGAGGAGGAGAAGCTCTCCTTAGGATGCTAGACAGAATTTTGTTTTCAAATTCTGTTCTCACATTTGAACTGAAAATGCCAGTAAAGCTCATCCCCACTCAAGTCTGTGAATTATCTGGGATCAGTGGCTTTTATGAGGGGAGAAAAAAGATACCCGTTGTTTCAAATGAGAAATAACTATGGAGACGATGGATATCCTCACATTTCAGGCTGCACAAAAAAAGCATAGCATTTGAAAACCCAATTGTTAAGGAAACGGGCTCACATGAGTGAAAGGGACAATTATTTGGAGAAAGGGGGATGCTTTGTTATAATTAATATTGACTTAGGAACAGGTACGTGTGGCAAGTCCCCATGTTCTCACTGGCCTGTACGAGGGCGCATATGTTGGAGACATGGACAGAGACTAAAGGTTCAGCATTCAAGCTCTCTTTCCGATTTCTGATTTTCACCCCATTTATTTTTGGATGGATCCTGGCACTCACAATCTCTTGAACGGTTCTCCCAGGTTGCCGGTGTAGCAAATATAATTTTTCAGCAAGATGGCTGCTGCCAGAAGCAGGCTCAGAAATGTCCATTTTAATTAAACATTTTACTTTCAATTACATTTCACTGTTTGCACATGGTGACACACGCTTTCATCACGTGGACTTTCAGATTGCTATATTAGTACTGCTTTCCTATGCAGGGAAATTTGTGTTGGGAAAAATGACTCACATATGAAAAACTCAGTTTCTTTCTTTGACTTGATCTATGGGAAGATATTTTCAAAAAGATAACAGTTGCAGCATTTCTAGATTTCTGGCCAGATATCAGGGTGTCCAGTAGCAGGGCCCCCCCAAATTGATCAAAAGGAAATCATACGATGGCTTACAGCAAAAGTATGGTTGTATGTTTGTTGTATGTACACTTTATTGATAGGAGAGAAAAACACAGATATGTAACTTTATTGGTATATCTATGCCAAGATAAGTTATAAAAATATAACTTTCACTGAAAGCTGCCCCAAATGTATAATGGACCCTTAAAACCTAATTAAACAGACTTGATTCCTATCCTCAAAAACCTATAATACACCAAGGCATACACTCACAAAGAATACACATTTTGTTTCAGAATGATACATAAACACATGTTTCAAGAACCTTTTAAAATGTCTTCAGATTAAGAAAGTATATTTACTGCAGCAACACAGGAAACTCATTCGTGGCCCTTTCTGGAGCACACCACTTGAATAATTTATCCCTCGAAGAAGGCAGCGAAGAACTTTTTGTCAGTGTGCAGCTTGCACAGGGTTTCATTTTAAGCAGATAAAATTGGGAAAGAGTGCAGCCCAGGCATCATCCTTTTACATACATCTGAAAAGGGATTCCCGGAGAGAAAACCATTTGTGAGAGACCATTTCAAATTATTTAAAGTGAAATACCTTGGGTGATCATTCCTCCAACTCAGACTTCTGACTAGAAATCAAACAGGAGCTGAAATTCCCCTGTCCCAAATGCTCTCTGCTGATTCCCCTACATATAGCCTCTGCAGCAATTTCTGGGTTTAAGTCAGCCTGGCAGAGAACTATTTAGAGGTAAGGAGAGGTTTAATCTGGTTCTCTCAGTGTCACTTTTTAATATTTCTTTCTCTTTTCTTTTTTAAAATTACCATTATTGTATGGTTACTAAATGTGCTCACCAACCTTTCCTTCTTTTTTTCCTTCCTTCCTCCCTTCCTTTTCTTTTTTCACAAGAAAACAATCTCATAAAATATACTTGGATATTATTTACTTATTGGTTTCTTACTATTTGTGTCCATTTTAGGAGAACCATTTCTAAAAGAATTGAGACCAGATTTCATATGGCATGAGATTATAAAATTCATGTCTTTGTCATGGAGGGACACTTAAGCTTGCATTTAATTTTTAAATGAATTCATTAAGAAAATATGCCCGGATAATTTACATTCAACAATTCTAAATTTAGAAAAGTATTCGAAAAATTTACCAGCATAATTGCAAATGATGTCAGGGCTAAAATTCAAGATTAGCTCTCTGAGTGGAATAGATATTTTTTCAATGCTTACATTCACAAGACTTTTTTTTCTTTTTTCAATAATTGCTTGCATGAGCTTAAACTCATGACAGCCACATAAGACAGGAGATTATTGTTTCTCAAATGAAGAAACTAAAGTACTTAGGCAAAGTCACACGTTTGGACTGCCTGTGTGGAGATAATGTTTTACCTGACAAGCTGATCCAGTGAGTTCTTACACCGCCCACAGAGTCGTATGTGGAACGAAGAGACAAGCAATACATCCCATTTAAGGAAATGAAGTGTGCTCCTGCACTAAGCTCTGGAAAGACAAAGCCTTTTAAAATCAGCTGGACAAAAAGACTCCCTAAGAAAGAGGCTTCGAGCCACCCATAGAAAGCAGGCAGGACTGAGCTTGAGGTGCAGCACATATTCAGAAAATTGATCCTCCATGGAACCCATGAAAGATATATGGCTATATCCATTAAGCATTTGTGCACAGATGTGAACATGCATGTGTAATACACACACATCATATATGTGTCTCTATGTCTGGGTGGTGAGAAAAACATCTTCAAAAACCATGAACTAATATTAAAATTACCTATTCATTAAAACTGGAAATCTCGTTAATCTTCTACTAAATAGCTTTTCTCCTCATTATTACTGATGTTTTTATTTGTTTTTATTTCATAATTCTAATAGCTTAGAGATGGGTCCTGGCAACTTACAGTTGCCGTCTGAACTCTTCCACCATCATTGACCTCAGAGTGACCTTGGACAAATAATTTAATTCTCTAGGCATTACTTTCCTCCTTTGCAACATACTAATATTAAAAATAAATGGCTTATCTAGGCATTCAAAAATTAAATAAGTGAATGAATGTAAAATATTGAGCACAGGACATGGCAAATGGTTAATGCGCAATAAAGATTGGCTAATTGGTATTACTATGCATAAACAGATAACAGCATTTCAATTGCTAAGGGTATGCAGATAGTGTAGACCAGGTAATTTATGAGTTTACACTTATTAAACCAGCCCTAAATACTGACTACACCTGAAAAGTGTTCAACAAATGATTTTGAATTAATTAAATATTTTCTTGACCCTGTTTTAAAATGCTGATCTTACTATCCAGGCTACGGAATACAATTAATATGTACTCCCCAAAGAACTAAGCTTGCTCTCTCATCTCTCTTTGTATTTTAAAAATTCTTGTAGAATGTCTTTCTCCTAAATTATTTTCAGTTTGTTGGCTATTATGATTAATGCTGCCATAAATATTCACATGCATGATGTTGAAATGGATATATTCTTTCATTTCTCTTGGGCAGATATCTAGGGGTTAAATTTCTGGGTTATATGGTTGGTTATGTTTAACTTTTAAAGGAATTGCCAAAGAGTTTCTAAAAGTGGCTATGACATTCTACACTCCCATGGGCAATGTATAAGGGTTCCAGTTTCTCCACATTCTCACCAACACATGATACCATCTGACTTCTTGATTCTAATGATTCTCGTGGTTATGTAGTGGTATTCCCTTGTGGTTTAAATTTGTATTTCCCTAAAGAATAATGATATTGAGCATCTTGTCATCGATTTATTAGACCTTTGGTGAAACGTTTACTGAAGACTTTATCCATTTTTAAAATTAGGTTTTGTCTTCTTCTTATTGAGTTGTAAGAAAACTTTACATAGTTTTGATCTAAGTTTTTATCGGATAAATGATTTGAAAATATTTATTCCCAGGCTATGGCTTCTCTTTTAATTCTCTTTATAGTGTCTTTTGAAGCAGAACTTTTGAATTTTTATGATTATCCAATTTATCAAACTATTCTTCTATGTATCAAAATCTTTCTTGTTATTACACCTAGGAATTGTTTGTGTAATTTGATGGTCAAGAAGGTATTTTTGCACTAGCTTTTAATCTATAAGTTTTATTGTTTAGCTCTTACATTTAGGCCTATGGTTTATTTTAAGATAGTTTTTGTGTATGGCATGAGTTAAAAGTCAAGTTCATTTTTTGCATGCAGCATCTGCTTACGTTAGTGCCACTTGTTGAAAAGACTGTCCTTCCCTGATTAAAATACCTTAGCACCTTTGTGAAAAACATCAATTGTCTATAGATGTAAAAGTTTATTTATGAAATTTTAAACCTGTTCCAATAATGTAAATGCTTACATTTGCATCATCACAGAACTTTCTTGATTAATCTGGCTCGATAGTAATTTTTCTTACAAAGTAGTATTGTAGACAGAATTCTAACAAGATCCACGCTAATCTTAAATAAATATGATGAAATATCATGCCTCGATTATGCTACGTTACTTGGCAAAAGTTACCTTGCATATGTAATTAATGTTACTAATCAATTTAATTTGAATTAATCAAAAGGGAGCTCCTCTGCGTGGGCCCTATAATCGCATGAGGGCTTTAAGAGCAGAGTTTTCCGACAGATAGCAGAAGAGAATGTCTAGGAGAGATTCTATGTGAGAAAGATGTGTCACACTGTTGCTTTCTTAAGGATGGAAGTGACTATGTGACAAGATATACAGGTAGGTTCTAGAAGCTGAGAATAGCCTCCAAATGACAGCCAGCATAGTAACAAGGACTTCAGTTCTACAGCAGGAAGAAGGTGAATTTTTCCAAGAACATAAATGAGCTTTGAAGAGGACCCTGAGATCAGTTGAGAGCAAAGCTGGCTGACACCTCTATTTCCTCCTTGTGAGACACTGAGCATAGAATCCGGCCCCGCGACATGAACTTCTGATGTGCAGAACTGTGAGGCACTAAATGACTTTTGTTTTAAACGGCTAAGTTTGTGGTCATTGGTTACATGGCAGAAGTAAACAGGTAAAAGCAATGTAATTCTGCCGACTTTGTTCATCTTTTTCAAAATCGATTTGGATGCTCTAAGTACTTTTTATTTCCATATAAATTTTTCCACAAAGGTTTTGATGTACTTTCTTACTTAATTCTTTTACATGTTATCAATTTATTTAAATGTTTTATTTCTTCATGAATCAATTTTGGCAATTAGCGTTTTTTAGGAAAGTGTCATTTCATCTCAGTGGTCTAATTTTTAACATATCAAAATATGAAATATGAACTATAAAAATGTGTTCATCATATTTCTTTATAATCATGTTCATTTTTTAGGGTTAATGGAGATGTCTATTCGTTCATTCCTACTTTTGATAAATTATATCTCCTTTCTTTACTCTGTCACTTTAACTAAAGGCTTATCAACCATCTTAAGAATCTTAACAAACTGTCTTCTGAGTTCATTGATTTTCTTCAATTTTTCTTTCTTCTATTCACTAACTTCTGATCTCATCTTTATTATTTTTTATATGTCGTTTGTCTTGGGCTTAATTTGTCCTTCTTTTTCTAATTATTTAAGGAAGAAGTTTAGATCATTAATTTGAGACTTTTCTTGTATTCTGACATAGGCATTTGACACTACAAACTTTCATTTACATGCTACTGTTGCTGCATCTCATAAATTTGCATATGTTGTGTTCTATTTTCATTCAGTCAATTCAAAATATCTTCTAATTTTCTGTGCACTTTCTCTTTTAGTCATGAGATATTTAAAAGTGTGTTTAAATTTCCACATATTTGGGTATGTTTCAGACTTTTTTCTGATTTGGTTTCCAATTTAATTTCATTATAATCTGATATTAAACTGTGTGCGAGTATAATTATTAAAATTTATTAAGACTTGTTCTGTGGCCTGATATATGATACATTCTGAAAAATGTTCCATGTGTAAGTGAAAAAATTGTATATTCTATAAGGTCCCTCTTTAGAGAGTTCAATATATGTCAATTAGGTCAGATTGCTTAAAACTGTTGGTCAGGTCTTCTATATTTCTGCTTATTTTATTCCTACATATTGTACCAATTATGAGGGTATCTTCAAAAAGTTCACGGAAAAATTCATATTGTCTTTTAATTCAATTTTCCATGATATTTTGAAGTACCCTCATCTTTTGAACGGGGTATTGAAGTCTCAAACTATTTATGTTGAAGTGACTATTTTTTTAAATATAATTTTGACAGAATTTATTTTCTGTGTTTTGAGGGTCTTTATAATTGGTATGTTTGCCTGATATATTAGATAAAATGTCTTCCTTGTCTGCAATATTTTTGTCTTTAGTATTTCCTATCTCAATGTCATTTGTTTTTGATATTACTGGAATGACTCCAGCTCTCTTATGGTTACTGAAGTTTCTCGCATTTGCTCAAGTATTAGTTTATTTACTTTCCTTGGCTAAATCTGTGAAATCTCTCTTTTATATAATGTGGTTTCTGCTCATTTTAATTCTTGTTCTCCTGAGAAGTTGTCACTGTGTTGGCAGAGCTTAGTGGTCAGCCACTGCCAATGAATCTATAGGTAGTCAGGGAAATGTATTCAAAGTCTACACCATGTTCATGCCTGTTTCACCTTAAATTTTCTGCTTAGCTCTCTTCACTTCTTCTCTATGCATGTGCATGACCTCAGGGTTGGTGAAGACTGTGTGAATAGTCTGGGCACAGTCTCATCTCCATGGCATATGCATGTAGTGTCAGTCAGGGATGAACTTGCCACAACCACAACCACAACCCTAAACTGGTAGAGCCATTGGCCCCTTCCACTCACCTACCACTGAGATTGTCTCTGCCCTTGACCATGGTGCTGAGTGTGTGCTTCAGCAACTGTTTGAAATGGAGTGAGCCCATTTTAAGTATGGCAGAAAATCCGCCCATCTTCATAGTCTGTCCCACTCTGGCAGAGCCTCCACACCAAATGAATTGAGATGGGAACAGCTCCACATAAGAAATTCACAGATTCACACCACTCTTACCTGAAGTATAGCAGTTAGTTAAGCAAAAATGCTTCTGAAATTGTATATAATATTTGATTTCCAGAATGCTGAAGTTGTTGTTTTTATGTCAACTTTGCTCACCATTATATTTGCTTTTGGGGAGAGGATTGGATAATTGTCTCGTTTGTCTATGGCCAGAAGTCTTTTTAGCAAGTAAGAATTTATACCAGCTGTTACAACTATGCTAATGAGGTCATGAAAAATGTGAACATAGTAAATTAAAAATATATGAAATGGGAGAGAAAAGGAAATTTAAAAAATGGAAATTATGCAAGTAAAAAGTACGATAACTGGAGCAAAATATCCCAGAAAGTGATTAATAGCAGAATAGAAATGATAGAGTCAGCAAACTCGAAAGTAGATCAATAAAAAGAAATCTATTCTAAAATCAGAGATATTTCCCTAAATCGGTCACTAAAAGATAAAATGAAGATGTATAGATAATAAGCCAAAAGAGGAAATAAAATAGAATAATAAAAGATACTCAATCCAAAAGAAGAAAGGAGGGAAAAAGCAGCAAAGAACAAATGGGGCAAATAAATAGCAAGATTGGAAGCTTAAACTCACATAAATTGAAAATTACATTAAATGTAAACTGTCTAAACACTTTAATTAATTTGGTTAATTGAATTCCTGACATAAAAGTGAAATAAAAATTAATGTATAAAAAATTAAAAAACTAAACTATACCAGAATATATTATTATCTATGCAGAAAGAATAATACCAAAGGATTGGATATGCTATCTATCCACACCATTGTGTAGTCTAAAATATGCCCTTGGGTTTAGTGAGTACAGGAGAGCTCAATGAACTGGAAGTTTGGGGTTATACCCTGATAGTATGACTCAAGCCTATACTTTATGATATTATAAATGACAATCCTACTAATTTTCTTTTAAGTAATTATTTGAAGAATAGTATGAAAGGTTTTCATTGAAGTCCACTTTGGGGATTGAGAATTTAGGGAAAATATTTCTGATTTTGTTTTTAAGTAGCAGGTATTCTTACTCCTCTTCTGAGCAATGGGCCTGAGAAATGACAGAGGCATTCTAAATTCTATGAATGACCCATGTGGTATTACTGCATCTGAAATGAATTGTGACTAACTTTAGAAATGCTGGAATAGACAAAAATATCAATTTTCTGGCACAGCTATACTTTACTTAGTGAAGAAGAGCAAACTTATCAGGCTAGGAGGGGACAAGAAGTCCCTGTCATTCACTGCCCACTTGTGTTTGACAGTTGGACCCAGAATACTCTCTCAGCCAAACATAAAAATGGCCGCCATCTGTTTTTTCAGATCTAGAGTGTGGTTTACTTTTCCTATTCCTACTTTTTAAAAAATGCAATCCCAGTTAAAATATCAATGACATTCTTTACAGAAATGAAAAAAAAAAAAATCCTAACATTCACATGGAATGACAAAAGACGCCAAATAGCCAAAGCAATACTGAGAAAAATAAATAAATAAGGCCAGAGGCATAATACTACCTGACTTCAAATTATGTTATAAAGCTGTAGTAACCAAAACAGTTTGTTACTGTCATAAAAATAGACACTCAGATCAATGGAAAAGAATAGAAAACCCAGAAATCAGCCCACAGACTTACAGTCAACTGATCTTTATCAAAGCACCAAGAACATACTTTGGGGAAAAGGTTGCCTCTTCAATAAATGGTACTGAGAAAATTGGATATCCACATGCAGAAGAATGAAACTAGACTCATACCTCTCACCATATACCAAAATCTACTCAGAATGGATTAAAGACTTAAGCATAAGAACTGAAACTATAAAACTACTAATGGAAATTATAAGGGAAACACTTCAGGAAGTAGGCCTGGGCCAAGACTTTATGAATGTGTCCAAAAGCACAAGCAACAAATTTTAAAAAATAAACAAATAGTATTACATCAAACTAAAAAGCTTCTGCACAGCAAAGAAAACAATCAACAGAGTGAAATGACAGCCTACAGAATGGGAGACAATATTTGCAAACTATATATCTGACAAGGGGTTAATATCCAGAATATGCAAAGAACTCAAGCAACTACACAGCAAAAAAACAAACAACCCAATTAAAAAATGGGTAAAGGAAGTGAATAGAAGACATAAAATGGCCAACAGGCACTTTAAAAAATGCTCAACATCACTAATTAAGGGAAATGACAATTAAAACCACACTGAGATATCATCTCACCCCAGTAAGACTGGCTATAATAAAAAACACGGAATAAAAAATGCTGGTGAGGATGTGGAGAGAGGGTAAACTCCTCCCCTGTTGGTGGGACTGTAAATTAGGACAACCACTATGGAAAACAGTATGGAGATTTCTTAAACAACTACAGATAGATTTCTCATAGGATCCAGCAAACCCACTTCTAGATATATACCCAAAGGAATGGAAATCATCATGTTGAAGGGATATTTGCACTCCCATGTTCATTGCAGCTCTATTTATAATAGCTAAGATATGGAACCAACCTAAATATCCAACAATGGATGATTGGATAAGGAGACTGTGGTATATATGCACTATGGAATACTACTCAGCCATAAAAAAGAATGAAATTCCACCATTTGCAGCAACATGGATGAGCCTGGAGAACATTCTGTGAAGTGAAATAAGCCAGGCACAGAGGGAAGAATACTGCATGTCCTCATTCATAATTGGGAGCTAAGAGAGTAAGAAGGAAGGCAAGAAAGACCAAAGTGGTGTGTTGGACTTGCAGAGGGAGAGAGCGCACCTAAGTTTGCCAGGATTGGAAGGGGTGGTAGGGTGGGGAGTTCAGGAAGTAATTGTGTGGGGGACATGGGGAACAATTGAAATTTGTGTTAAGGGGCAAGTTCATAGTATTAATCTGATCATCACAGCTTGGGCGAGGTGGTGATGTACAGCTTTGTATCTCATTAATAGGCATAATCAATAATAGATAAACAAATATTCTTTGATTTACAGATGTACTAAATAATATAAGTTCGGTTGGATTCAGACATTTTTACACTACTGAGTGATGAAATACACTTGAAAAATGCCTATAAATTTATGAGGAGGAAAACCTTTTGTACTGTTTATTTCTAAATAACCCACTTTTCTATTTTGAATTTCAAGTATATAGGAACTGATGAAATATACAGCTTATGAACTCTTGGAAATAATATCTGAAGAAGATATTTCAGTCAACCAAGAAATAAAAATTATAAATTCAATATAAAATTCCCAATAAAACAAGAATGAATTTATATAAATACAATTAACTCATGATAGCAATGTTAAATCTGATTATAATATTGAATTCTAATATCATGCTCTTAAAAAGCTCTGAAGAACAAAATAATGAAGTAACCAAACACACATTTTGAAAAACAAATAAAAGAACATTGTGCTGGTTGGCCAGAAGAGGGTACATATAATTCCTCATTTTCTTTAAGAGGACATACTGTTAACTTTTATATATAGATAAATACAAATTAAAGAACATCTTTGTAAAGCTCAGAAGTAATCATAGACAAATTTAGAATAAGAAACTTATCTTGAAAATACCGGAGTGGAGAAGAGAAGGTGAAAATCAAAAAGATGAATAACATTGTCCCAACAAAATAAATTACAAAAAAAAAAACTTACCCACCAAAATTTAACTTAAAAGTACAGTAAGAAAAATAATTAAAACAATATTACACAAATAAAACTTAAGTTAGTGCTACAAAGTTCTGATTAATCATCAAAACCAAAGAAAATCACAACTAAATGCTATTTATGAGACATGCAGAAAAGAGATTAAATATATTAAAAAGGAGCAAATATTTTACAGGAAGATTTAGACAAAAAAATAAGGCCACAGCATCATTGCAAATTTGATTCTGCCAGGAGCTTATAGCAGGAAAAAAGTCATTTTCTGTTTATATATGAGATATAGTCCACAATGGCAATATAAAAGCAATGAACAATCATAAGCCACAGAATAAAAACAAAAGTCCATTATCAGAAATGCAGGACAAGTTAACAGAAACACATTTTATTGTGCGAGATGCAGAAATACTTTTTTTGGTATTTAAAAAATAGACCAAAAATACATGGTTATATAGGATATGTAAGAAATATAATAAGATCAACAATGTATTTATTGTTTTTACTATTCTATAAAAATAATGGTGACGATGGCCTAAACTTTTACTCAATGAGTGCTTACATGTGTTATCCAAGGTGGTGCTATAACCATTTGAGTATATTACTTCTATTGCACGTGTTTGACAGATAAAAATAGAAACAAACTGAGGCTGTGAAGGTCAGTTATTTTCCCTGTGTCCAGTAACTAATAAATACTATAGTGATATTCAAACTTAAGTCTTAACCAAAAGCCACATTCTTAACCAAATGGTCACAAAGCATAAGTTATACAGGACAATTTAAACACATGAAAACAAACAAACAAACAAACAAACTTCTAGAAGCTAAGAACTCTTTTCTAAACAACAACAAAAAAAAAACTTTCAAATATTGAAATTACAGAGAATTTCCTAAATATCTAACAAATCAACAGTATACTAAACTCACACTGCATATTTAAAATTTTAAAAAGCAGAGTTAAAATAATCTCAATTATATTAAAACCAAAACTATACATAGAATGAAAATTTATAATGTTGAATATATTAATTATTATAAAATATTTTATGTTAAATTATTTTACTAAAAAATTTAGAAAGTTTATTCAGGAGAAGCATAAGGATAACAGAAAGATTTTAATTAAGGAAATTTTTTTAAAAACTTAAAATTTTTTGCTAAAACTGAAGAGTGAATACAAGAGTTTGTTCATAAAAAAGGTAATGCTCTATAGACCCTATCATTTCAATACAATTGCAATAAAAAGAGAAAACTTTGGATACCTTGACAAAATAAATCTGAATTTCTTTCAAATAAATAAATAATGGAAACATGTAACAATATATCGAAAAAAGAATACTAAGGATGATAAACTAGCACTAACATATTTCAAAGCACACTAAAATGCCACCCAATAACCACACCTCAGTATTAGTTCAAGAGCAGACATTTTTCTCGATGGAAAGTCATCCCTTAAATAATCCAATCACATATGGGAATCTAATGAACAATAACAATGCCATATAAAATCTCTGAAGAAAATATAGATTCGTCAATAAATGCAATTTTTCTCCTTTAAGAAAGAAAATTTTGTTTATATTCTATGTATTTGAGTAATCGATATTAAAATTTAAGAAAAAGAAATGAAAAATAAACTTACACTACATATAATACCATTAGCACTGTTTATTCTAATTTACAAGTATATTTTACTGATCAACCAATAAATAATAAGCTTCCCCCACAGGGAAAAAAAAAAAAAGAATGGAGACATATATTTCATATTAAGAAATAAAATATGCAGACAACTCATTCATTTAAACCATGGTTTTAATGTTACTAGTGATTTTTAAATGCAGATTAAATTACTAACGCATTTCAACTATAGGCTAGAAACACTGTTAACCATCCAGTCAAAAATGTCTACTCTAATGACCGCTTTAAGAGGGTAAATTGCTACACAAATATGGAGACCTTCAACTTCATTCTAAGAAAGAAATAATGCCAATCTTTCACAAACATTTCCAGAGAGTAGAAATAAGAAAACACTCTCTAACTTATTTAATAAGACTACCATAACTTTGATATCAAACTTGACAAGGACTTTTCAAAACAGGAAAATTTCTAGTCAGTCTTCATAAAGCTAGATTCACAAAGGCAAAATAAAATATTAATAAACTGAACCCAGCAATACATAAGACCAAGGTGAGTTCATTCCAGGAATGCAAGGTTAGTTTGACTTTTTAAAACTATCCAATATGGGCCGAGCCCGTGGCGCACTTGGTAGAGTGCTGCGCTGGCAGCGCGGCGACGCTCCCGCCGCGGGTTCGGATCCTATATAGGACTGACCGGTGCACTCACTGGCTGAGTGCCGGTCACGGAAAAAACGACAGAAAAAAAAAAAAAAAAAACTATCCAATATAATTGACACAAACAAGATGAAAGAAGAAGTGAATCATATCATATGATCACCCTAATAAAAGCTTTCGATAAACTTTAGGATTCATTCATTATAAAAACCATACACAGTCTAGGAATAGAAAGGCTCTTTCTAATCAATGGTATCTGCAAAACCTATAGCAAATATCCTTAGTAATAAATGTTAAAGTTTTCCCTGTGGAATCGTGGGGAAAACAAAGATGCCTATGATAACCACATCTATTAAACATCCTGCTCAAGGTACAACCCAGTGCTAAGTTGAAGTATAGGAAAGGAAAAAAAAGTCATTATTAGCAGATTTGTACTGAAATATAAAAAACAAAAAGGAGACACTACAGTAATGAAGAATAATGTGCTCGACCAGATAACAAGACATTACAAAATCACAATAATTAATATAATGTGGGATTGTGAGTAGATGCGTAAATATTGAGTGAGATACTTTTGAGTACTTACTCTAGCATTCCATTTATATAAATTTCAGAAAACAGGCAAAACTCAAAAATCGTTGGTATATATGAAAAAAATTCTATTAAAAGGGAATCTGTTATATTAAGGTGAGAGGACAATGTCTCATTTTTCATATATTTCCCAAATGTTGGCTACTGTAGTAATATGAACAATAATCACTCCTTTCTGCTTAAGGCGACAGTAGAAACCGCAACTCACATGCAATGTTGGATGTAAAGACAAGTGCCTCCAGCACTCCCAGTCTTGGTTAGAGGAAGGAGCAATCACAATAATTATTATTACTTTTCAGTAATCGTGACAATAACTGTGCTGGGAACTTAAAACACATAGTTGATTTGGGACTCAGAACAAATAGGATAGCTACTACTATATCTGCAGTCAAGGAAACATGGCAAGAGATGGTGACACTCCACAATTTTTCCCACCTGGAGTCAGCCAGAAGGTGAAAGCCATTACATTGATTGGCGTAGCTAAGTGAGAGCTCCTGGTCCAGGCTGAAACTGATTTATCCACTTCCTTTTGAGAAGCTGATAGATTTAAGAGATGGGAAGTAGTAACTTTCTCCTGTTCTAATAGTCAGTTTCAACTATGAGTTAGATTACTCACCCAAAACAAACTAAAATTCTTCATATATATGAATTAAAAAAAACAATATTTGAAATTAAAATAATTCAAATTCATGTAAATTTTTTTTGTTTAATTATAGTTTCTTAAAAGTTCTCTTTAAGCACAAAGAAATGAGGGTTTCAGTATCAAAGAGGAAAGTGCATATATTTTGGGAGCCCTTTGATTATCAGGAGATATTAAAATTGTCTCTGCACTTGCTATGTTGTGGGTTGCACCATGGTTCATGCTGCCTTATTTATAGGTGTGACTGTGACAGGGAATATCACCAGTTTAGTTATAATGAGGATGTTGCTAATATCAAAGGAAGTAATCAATCAGAAGCTTTCATAAAAATAAATAAGCTAACTTAATAAGAATATTTCAACGTTGTAACAAATCTTATCTTTCCAAATTTTATATCTTTGTGCATGTAAACACAAACTTAGCTGTAATCTATTATTTTTATTTTTGTCTTATTCTCTAACTTTTGTGATCAGCTGCTGAAGCATTACAAAATTAACAGCTTGAGATTAGCACTCAAGGTTTTAGTCAGAAAAGCTTAATTCTCAAATACATATTATAGTTCAGCTGTTTATCCATAATCAGATTTACAGTAATTAGATAAAAATGCATAAAGATTCAAATCCATCTTTTACAGTAATCTAATTTATATTTATAACTTCATAATTATATTATGTACCAATGATTACTAGAATCTTACATAATGATAGTGAAAAATAAAGGTAGATTTTTACCTTTTCCTTGGTTATTTGATCTCACTAATTATACGTTTAATAACGATCAATTATGAGTTAATGCACATAATTGTTTTATTAAATCTAAATTATAGTTAAATGTTTATTTAATAATCTAAGTCAGTATTGCCATTTAATATCTCCCAGTAAGTTACAGTTGCATTTATCTATCTGAAATTTTAAGAGTTTTAAATTATCTCTTGTTCTACTCTGTCTCCTTGTCTTGAATTTAGAGTAAAGCAAACTACTTATTCTAATAAGACAGAATCATAGAGAATTAAATTCTATATCTCAAATGACTGAGTCTATTTCATTTGTTGGTTTGTTTGAATACTGGTGTCTATAAGATAGGATTAATACTTTTTCTTTTTTACATGAAACAGTAATAACTTAAAGAAGAACATGTAACTTTCATGTAGCCAAGTCCTATTCTAAGCTTCTTAATTCAACATATCATTTAATATTCAAACAACCCTGAAGGGTAGGTATTATTATCATTCTCTTTAAGGAAAGAGGAAACTGGGACAGAGAGAAGTCAATTACATTTTCTCAAGGTCGAACAGGTAGAGTGAGACAGCAGACATCTGATTCTAGTGCTTAGCTCTTAGTAGTATTCTTTTCCTGTAGCATTCATTGCCCTTGGTTTCAATTTATTGGAGCTTAAAGTCTCAAAAATGCAAATGTAACTAAGAAGTTATTTATCACTTCCATGCAACATTTTCCTGTTATGAAAGCAATAAATGTATTTCCTGTTATATAACAAATGTTTCTAACAAGACGTGAGGGTGGGATTTTCCATTCATTAAAGCACATGACTCTTGAATTTATTTATGTTATTTATGAGGAGTCTTATAAAAGTTCATGGAAAGATTTTTATTATGTTTTAATTCCATTTTTTCTTGAACTTTTTGAAGTACTCTCGTACTATTAGATGATCAGAGTTGTGTTTTTCTTTTATTTCAAATACAGCTAGGAGACCAAAGCAAATTTATTTTAAATGATTGAAGCAGATATTTGAAGTAAGAATGAATGAAGGCAATAAAGGAGATCACAAAAGCAGAGATGAGTTCTACATGGTTGGAGATGTGTTTGTACATACCGGCACTTTGGAAGAGAAACAAAGACTGCTCCTTTAAGCTTTAGAAGTAACAAATGTACACACAATTTTCATAGTGATTCAGTAAAGCAGCCTTTCTTCAGAAACAAATTTTACAAACCCAAGAAGAAGGAAGTCCAAATTTTTGAGTATGTCTTAATGCTAAATACTGTGCAAAGCACTTTACACACATTTGCACCTAATTTTCCTAATCTAGTGAAGAAAGAAGGTATTACACCATTTTAAAGCTGAAGGATCTGTGACTAAAAGCACTTTGAATAAACTAGTGAGAAAGAAGCATTCCGTTATTGGAACCATATCTTATCTAATGTCAAAATCTGTCTTCTTTCACTTCCTTTGAAGAATCTGATAGCCTCAAAAAATTTAAATATTAAAGTGGCGTAGAAGGTCATATTTCTGTGTTTCATTGTCCTTTATATCCTAAATATGATATATTTTATGCAGAATAACATACACAAGTAGGTGTACATTCAGTATATAATATCTGTGCATTCAAAGAGAATACTCAGTATCTGCTAATGCAGAACAAGACATGTATTCTATAAATACTTGTTTTTTTATTATTATTATTTTTAATGGACACATCATAATTGTACATACTTATGGGGTACAGTGGGACATTTAGATACCTCTGTACAATGGGTAATTATCAAATCAAGGTAATTAGCATATCTATCACATACTTATCATTTCTTTGAGTTGGGCTACTGATTACTAAAACCAAACTTTTATATGCGAACTACAAAATTGGTCTCCAAATTGGGTATCATTTTAACTAACTTTTGCAATGGTGTCCTGATTTTTATTTGGATATCCAATATTTTGCAATATGGGCATACAAAATCTGAATGTCATTAAAAATTTTCAAAAGCTTTTAAATTTATGAATTGGCCTCAGAGTCAATAGGTTGATTACAGTTCAGCCCACAAAATAAACTTTCACCCTCAAATATCATAAATTTTAAAAGTTTTAAAATGGTAATTAATTTTGCCTTTTAAAAGTATCAAAAAATATAAGCACAATTTGAGACCTTTCACAGAATTGGTCACATTTGACAAATGTGGTTCACATTCACCACAGGGAAAAGCATTTTTATATTCAACAAGCCTCGATGTATGATATCAGCTTCCTTCAAAGTAATACCTCCCATAAGGTCTCCAGACTGGACAGAAGATGAATTCAGTTCACCGCCTGAGGCCTGGAGACCTGGGCCCCAGTGAGATACATTGGCTCATTGTGCTTCCTTGCACAATATCTCCTCTAGGGGACACACTGGAGAGAGAGTATCTGGAAGGTGACTTGGTGAAAACGGTGGTAATTTAGCAGCAATTTTTGTGGCTACTATACCCCGGTAGGAGTCATTCTGTTCCCTCGAAAGTAAGAGCTTTGATCAAATATCCAAGTAGGGAGGCTTATGTGCTCTACATGGAGTTAAGTTGAAGAAATGGGTAAAACACACAGAGCTGATTCAGACCTAACAGGCAACTCTCTGCACAAGATGTGATGTGGGTCTACATTGAAATGCAGAACTGCAGTAAGGGTTTAGATTAAATCACATCTGCTGTCACCATCAGTATTTTTTCTCCTTGCTGTTTTCCCATTTGGGGGAGTGCTTATAAACAGACACGAGTAGAGAATGACGCGTGAGACAAGTGATAAAGAAAGATGGAGAAAATGAAACTAGCCCTCTTTCTTGCCTTTTCTTATTGTTCTTAGTCAAAAGGCAGAAACTCGACATCCAGAGACTTATGGGGGAATATTCACAGTTTTATTGGTGATTGTAATCACTTTTTCAAAATTATTTTGGAGAGTAAATGTGAAAAACACTTTTCTTTATCTTTAGGAGGATGTAAAGAAAAAACATAAATCTTACTGAATGTGTAGTCACAGAAAGTAGAAATTGATTTCATGAAAATTACAAAACATACCCATGCTTTATTCATTTGGTAATTAACTTATTTATTAAGCCAAATTTAATGAGTACACACACACACACACACACACACACACACACACACAGGGTGCTGCCTTGGTTTTTTAAATGAGATTGCAAACTTGTTAGCACACAGACATAAAACAAGCAGAGATGGTTATATTAGGGAGCTAAAGAATCTTAACCTTCAGCATCACCCATATACATGGCTCTTGCAAGCCTTAGGAGAGGTCTTAGTGACATGTTTGTGTTGCCATTTTTTTTATAAAATTTACAAAAGATATTTAAATTGCAATTTGTTATCACTTTCCAGCATATACATCTTTCTCTCCATTATATTTCCCCATAGCTGCTGAAACTCTGAAGTGGCATTTTGGAGACCCGATTAAAGAAAAGTTGAATCTCAGGTTTGTTTAGATTATGTCTAGTGATATACATATAGTTTGTAGCTACCTCTTTGTCTAGGTATAGATGTCCTGGTGTAGGAAAGGTTTCCAAGAGTACTTGTACACTCTATTTTGTCAATTCACCCATCTTTGTGACACAAAAGTCAGTCCAGAAGCCCTATGTTGACATAAATGTGGCTTGTGGCACCGAAAATATGTGACTAAAGCCAGAGCATAGGGTTTGAAATATTCAAAGCCAGAAATTAGTCTATGAGAAATTCTTCCAATCAGTAAACACATAAAACTGTAAGGAGATTTTTTTCTTATCAGTGCATAGTAAGAACAAAATTTCTATCCTGTCAGTTATATAATTGATAGTACAGTGCATATAATTACAAATGCAGTAAAGATCATTATACTTTTGAAGGGAATTTTTGCAGAATAAAATGTTCCACAATCTTTGTATTGGTAGAACATAGACCTGTTAGCAGTACTATTGTGGTGAAATTTGTGACAACACATATATGAAATAAACTTGGCAGAGTTTTCCTTATTTTGACATTTCTAAAAATAACATGACATAACCAAGAACAATCTGTAAATCTGAAATTCTCTAAACCATGACAAACAATTGTTGATCAAACATGCTAAAGGAAAGTGTGAATTATTTCTCAATTTTTCCTGCTGGAAATAATATTACAAAATGATTGCTTTATGAAGAAACCATTCTAGAAAATGCAGCAAGAAATGGAGGGAAAGCACATTATAGACATGTGTCATAATATAACTTCATGAAAATGTCTGTTATTTAAAAAATTTTGTAATGTCTCTGGTATTTCTCAGTCTTTTAATATTCATAATTTATGAATATTAATAAATTTATTTTTGAATTACTTTTTCATTTGAAACCAATATTCACTTTTGTATCTGTTTTTTGCATCATACTTTTAGATACTTTTTCTTAAATAGTTTTTCAAATCTTACAAGCCTAAGGCTCTGGAAGCAAGAATTGTATTGTTCTCTATCCTGTATTAGTAAGATATAAAGGAATATCCTCAAACTCACCACTTCTAGAAAGAATGTGCTCTTGAAAGACTCATCCTCTTATATCGCAAATTTTACTATTAGGATAACTAATAAACAACAGACAGTGCTCATATTCTACGGGTCCCCAGATATATCTAAGGTGTTTTTCTTTTTTTTGGTCAGATTTCTTCTACCCATAAAGGTTAAGTAATTGTTCCATGCCCAACCCAGATGATAAGCAGCTTGATTGAAAAAATTATTGACACATTTCAAGTAATATATACAAGGGCACATCAAAAAGTTAATGATAAGATTTGTGTTGTCTTTTAATTCTATTTTTTCCATGAACTTTTTGAGGTACCTAGTTTTTCTGGAAAAAATACATTAAGTGTTTGATGATTGTGCTACTTTTATAAATGATTTCTTGAGTGAAATTTAATAATTATTTAAATATTTATTTAAAAAAATTTGACACTGGGTCCTGTGTTAAGTCTAAGAGATTAAAAACAAAAAAAAAAACCATACAAAAATAACAACAACAACAACAAGAAACATTTCCCTGTGGGGCATGGAATTCTGTAGATTTTTCACAGCAGTTCAATGAGTGCTTTAATGGCCCAAAACAGGTGCATGTATAAAGAACAGAGATGTGGTAGGATCAACTGGAAAAGTAAATTGGAGTAACATTATACAGGATGCTGCATATAAATATAATTCATTAAAATTTTATTACTTATTTAGTAGAGAACCATCCTAGATATTTATAAAGGGGCAAGACGTTATATGGTTTGCATTTTAAAACAATTACTTTGGTGACTTTGAGGAAAACTGAAGTGGGACAAGAACTGAAACATATGTTCTAAAAAATCAAGTGATCTTCCTATATCAATGGCCCCCAACTCTTCTGGAAGCATCAGCAACAAAGAGACAGTGAGGGATCCTGTGATGTACAATGAGTAGAAATTTTGGATACAATGAAGACCTAGGATGATAATGCTTCGTGAGGATGCCCAGAGTGTAATACGGTTTCTCAGTACTTAAGAAACTTGGAAGTCCACAAAATAGCTCCAAAAAGTTCAAAAAATTCAGTCTTTCAGGATTAGTTTTACAAATATGAGATGGCAACTTGAACAATTTATATTAGTTTTAAAAATTCTATCTGACTAGCTCTATTATTTTATGTAACTGAACTCAAACTCTTCCATGACATGTGGGAGTTACTGAGCCTGTGATATGAAGAGGTTTTTGTAAACTGTAGAAGATGTCGTGGATGTGGGAAGACTTGTTCTGCTCCCCATTTAAATTACCATTTTTCTTCCTCCACTTCCGGCACCAGATGGAAGTTTTTTTCTTCTCAGTAGAATAGGTAAACAGAGGGATGAATTTAGAGTTGAGACAAACAGAGCATAATAAAGGTGAAATGTAATATGTACCATTGTAGGATGATTTGGACAGCCAATGGACACAGATTAAACTCCAGTTCATTAATTATTTAAAATATTTCCATTTATTTATCAAATATCAATTGCCTTTAACTGTACTGTACTTAGCACCAAGAATACAAATGTTAAGGAAATACATAGATGTTTACTGCCAATATGATTGTGTAATTACAATGATTAATAATAGATTTGGGAGGAAAAAAAAACTACTGCATGTAGGCACTCCAGAGTGAATAGAAGCAGTTAGAACCTTGAGTAGAGTTGACACTAAGAGAAAAGGAAAAAAAAAATGTATGATTTTTCTACTTTTATCAGTTTTTGCCCAAGGGAAGGCTCCTGTCTGTATCACTTGAGGTTAATAAAACTCCAGTGGGAAACTCACTATCCTACTGGTTTAACACACCAGAAGACAGAGACTGGGACAATGGCAGATGCTGTGAATCAATAGGTAATGATAGATTGATGAGAATCCTGGAAAAGAAAGAGCTATAGAGAATAAGCACCAAATTACCTGCATAAATTCTGTTCAAATATTTGGCCAACCCCCGAAACACACATGTACAAGGCAAAATCCAAGCACATCAGCTAAATATAAAAAAAAACTAAACCGAGATTTGACCTGCTGTTCTCCTCAGGAAAAACAGAGACTGTAGTTTAAGTTTGGCCTGATTAACAACTTATTTAAATTTAAAACAAAACAAAACAAACCAACAAACTTGCACTCTTAGAAGAAATACAAGAGAATACCAAATCATCTACCAAATATCCCCATAAAGTCCAGCATACAATCAAAAAGTACTACATATAAAAAAAATAAAAGAAAGAAAGAAAGAAAAGAAATGACTTGTTTTTAGGGCAGAAACATAATCAGTAGAGACAACCCCTGAGATGGCCCACATATTTGAATTAGTGGATAGGATTTTAAAGCACTTGTTATGCTGATGTTCAAGGAAGTAAAACAAAATATGCTCATAATGAAGAAATATATGATAATTTCTACAGAAAAATATAATATATGATAAAGAACAAATGAAAATCTAGAGCTGTAAATTATATTTATATATTTACATGTATCTGTCTCTATGCATGTATCTATCCATTGGATGGACTTAACTAAAAAAAGTGGAGATGATAAGAAAAAAACAAAACAAAAAATCAACTGAACTTGCCATTAGAATGATAGAAATTATTCAGATGAAAAAAGATTGCGGGAATAAAAAGCAGAAAAAATTTTACAAAGTGATAGAAACCTATGGGACAATATTGAAATGTCTATCATATTGAAGTGCCAGAGCTGAAAAGAGAGAATGGGGCTTCCAAAAAATCAAATAACTGTTGACCCCAAATCTCCAAATTTTGGTTAAAGACATAAAATTACAAATTCAAAAAACTCAGTGAAAACAAACCATGCTTATTGCAAAGAAAAACATACTAAACAAAGTATAGCCAAACTACTTAAAAAGGGAAAGAAAGCAGTAAGAGAAATAGCACATTGAACAAAGGAGAATAAAAATATTACTCATCACTGACTTCTCATCAGAAACCATGGAGAACAGGTCAAAGGGGAACACTGAAAAATAAAAAAATAAATTTCTAACCCAGAATTTTATATCCAGCAAAAATATCCTTCAAGAATGAATATAAAATAGACATTTCAAATTTAACAAAAACTAAGAGAAATCATTGCCAGTAGATATGCACAACTTAGAAATACCAAACGACCTTCTTCAGGATGAAGGAAAATAAGAGCAGAATGGAAAATCAGATCTGGACAAATGAAAGAATTTTTGAAGGTAAATAATTGGGAAAATTTTTTAAAAACTCCCTTTTCTCTAAATTTCTTTAACATACATATGTTGTTTAAAGCAAATACTCTTGTATTCTGAAACATAATGTATGTAAATGAAAACTATAGCATAAAGGATGGAAAGGGGTAGTAATTGAAAAACTATGTCATTGGAAGGATTCAATATTTTCCAAGATGTGGCACAATATCAGATATTAAGGTGGAGGATGTATAATTTAATCCATAGAAAATTCACTAAAAAAATGCCAAGGTTTATACCTAGAAATCCAACGCATATACTAACATGGAATTTTTTTAAAAAAAATATGCAATGAATTCAAAGCAAAGGAGAAAAGGAAGAACAGAGGAATTTTTAAAACAGAGAAAACAGAAAAAAATGGCAAAATGGAGTCAAATATTGCATTAAAAGATAATGGACTAAGCAATCTAATTAAAAAGTATGGAATTTTAGAATGGATAGAAAATGAAGAGCTAACTAAATGTTGTCTACAATAAATGTATTATAAATATGAAGACACAAATAGACTCAAAGCAAGTAGAAAAAAATACAGTGTAAACAGTATGCATAAGCATGTTGGAATGGTTGTACATAATATCAGAGATGGCAACAAAATGAAACATCTAAATATGCCATGATTCAAAAGGTAACAAAGGAAACTTACAGTATCTTGAATTGAAATTAATAAAAATTACCCAAGTTAAAATTTGTGGGATTCAGCAAAAGCAATATTTAGAGAGAAATTTGTAGGTATAAATGGTTATGCTGTATTAGAAAGAAGAGAGATCTAAAATCAATGATCTCGGGTTTTGCCTTAAAAGGGTAGAAAAATAAAGTAAATAAAAAAGAAAATAATGAAAGAAAAAGCAAATCCATGAGAGAGAAAATAGATTTCACATTATAGAAAATAATAAAAACGATAGAACATATTTCAAATATTTAGAAATAGTTAAAAGTGAAAAGTTTCTTGCTTGAAAACATGAATAAAATTCAAAAATTTCTAGCTAGGTTGACCAGGGAGAAAACATGAGAGAACACAAATTGTGAATGGATGAGGGACAATCACTGCAGATTCCAAACACATTAAAATGGTAATAGTAGCATAATGGTATAATGGTAAAATAATATAACTTCATACCATAAAATTGAATAAATGTACAAATTATTTGAATAATACAAATCCACAGTGACAAAAGGTAAAATGAAAGCTGTAAACAACCTTAAATCTATTTTAAAAATATTTTTTTTATCAAAATCCGTTCCAAAACCTGTGATACAAAGAAATATCCAGACCCAGATGGTTTTGTTGGTGAATTTTATCAGACATTAAAAACAAAAATCTTATGCAAACTCCTAAAGAAAAATAAATGAGTTTACATCACTCTAATACCAAAACTATACAAAGATATTACCAAAAAAAAAAAAAAAAATACATTCAATGTACCTCATATATTTTGATTTAAAAATTATTAACAACATTAGCAAATGAAACCCAGCAGTATAAAAAGATGATACATCATGAACACATGACTGAATTGAGTTACACAAGAAGTGTAAGTTTGGTTTAACATTTAGCAACCAATCAACCTAACTCAATATATTAACATAATAAAGCTGAAATGCCAAATTATCATTGTCCATAGGAAGAGAAAAACATTTGACAAAATTCAACACTCATTAAAAATAAAAACTCTCATCAAATTAGAAATAAACAAAAGATGTTATCAATCTCACAAAAGACTCAATCTATAAAATATACACAGCTAACATCATACACAATGGTAAAATATTGAATGTTTTCCCCCTAAATTCAGGGGTAAAAAAGCAAGACTACTCACATTTCTATCTAATTCATTTCTTATAAAAAAAGTTTCTTGAGAAATAGTTTACATATCTTAAAATTCATCTTCTGAGTGTACAATTCCATGGAATTTAGTATATTCATAGTTGTGCAGCCGTCATTCCTATCCAATTTTAGAACATTTTTGTCACCTTAAAAAGAAACCCAATACTCGTTTGCTAGAGCTGTCATAACAAAATACCACAGATCAAGTGGCTTAAACAACAAAAACTGATTCTCAACGTTCTGGAAACTGAAAATCCAAGATCAAGGAGTCAGCAGAGTTGGTTTCTCTTGAGGCCTCTCTCCTTGGCTTGCAGACAGGCTGCCCTCTTTCCGTGTCCTTACTTCGTCTTTTCTCTGTGCATGCGCATGGCTGTCATCTCTCTGTGTGTCCAAATTTCCTCTTCAGATAAGGGAACCAGTCAGACTGGATTTACACCCACCTTAAGATCCTCTTCCCAGCTTAATCACCTCTTTAAGCACCCAATCTCCAAATACTGTCACATTCCGAGGTACTGTGGGCTAGGGATTCAAAATATGCAACTGGGGGTGCAGTAGGGGTGACAGTTTAAGCCATAACAAACCACATACTCATTAGCAGTCATTCTCAATTCTCACTGTTTCCTATCCCCTGATAACCACAAATTTACATTTCGTCTCTATAGGTTTGCCAAATATGGGCGTTTTGTATAAATGAAAACTTGGAATCTGAGCCTTTTGTGCGTGGCTCCCTTCATTCAGCATAAGGTTTGCAAGTTTCATCCATTTTGTAGCATAAATCAGTATTTCTTTTCTTTTTATGGATGAATAATCCATGGTGTGGATATACTACAATTTATTTATCCATTCATCATTTAATGAATATTAGAGTTTTATTATTATTATTATTATTATTATTATTATTATTATTATTATTATTATTATTATTATATATTTTGGCTAGTGTGAATAGTGTTCATATGAACATTCATGCTTTTTGGGGTGAATGTATGCTCTTGATTTTTTTCATATGTCACCAGTTTCTATGAATGAAATTACTGCATCATATGTTGTCTATGTTTAATATTTAGAGGAAATGCCAAACCATATTCCAAAGCAATGGCACCATTTACATTCCAACCAGCAATGCACGACGGTTTCAATTACTCTAAATTTCACCAACACCTGTTATTGTCTATCTTTTTAATTACAGTCATCCAATTTGGTGTGAAGAGGCATCTTGTTGTGCTTTTGATTTGCTCTTATTTAATGACTAATGATATTGCAGATGTTCCACAAATTATTTGCCATTTATTTATCTTCTTCAGAGAAATATCTATTCAGATATTTTGCTCATTTTTACATTGGTTAATTTATCTTTTTATTTTTGAATTGTAAGAGTTTTTATATTCTGGATTAAAGTCTCTTATAAGATATGTGATTTCCAAATATTTTCTCTCATCCTGTGGGTTGTCTTTTTACTTTATGATGTTCTTTAAAGCATTTAATTTTGATAAAGTTTTTAATTTTGATAAAGTCCAATTTATTTACTTCTTTTTTTTTTTTGCCATTTGTGCTTTCTAAGAAACCATTGCCTAATCCAAGGTCACACAGATTTACTCTTCTGTTTTCTTCTATGAGTTTTATAGAAACTTGCTGTTACGTTTAGAACTATAATCGTTTTGTTTATTGACTGTGATGTGAGGTAGATATTCAACTTCATTCTTTTGCATGTGGTTATCAAATGCACCTAGAACCACTTGTTGAAAAGCCTATTTCTTCCTCATCCAATTCTCTTGGCAACCACCAAAAAATCAATGCCAAGCTTTATTTATGACCCTCAATTACATTCCACTGATTTCTATGTCTGTCCTTAAGCCAGTCCCACACTGCCTTGATTACTACAGTTTTTTGTTAAATTTTGAATTAAGAATGTAAGTACTGCAACTTTGTTTTTTTCAAAATTATTTTGGCTCTTCTTGGTGTTTTCTGTTTCTAAATGAATTTTAGGAACAGTTTGTTAATTTATGCAAAAAATGTACTAGAATTTTGAAAGGAATTGTATTGAATCTTTAGATAACTTTGGGAGGTATTGTCATTTTAATAATATTAATTCTTCCAATCCATAAACATGTACTATCTTTCTATTTATTTAGGTCTTTAATTTCTTCCAACAATGTTTGTAGTTGCCAGTGTATAAAGATTGCACTTCTTGTGTCAAATTTATGTCTAAATATTATATTCTTTTTGATAGTATTGCAAATGAAATTATTTTTATAATTTCATTTCTAAGTTTTTCACTGTTAGTATATGGAATTAAACTTAATTTTGCTTTGTTGATCTTTTCCCTGTGACCTTACTGAACTTGATTAGAAGTTCTAATGTTTTCTTGTTAGTGTGTATGTGTGTGTGTGTGTGTCTTTGTGTGTGTATGTGTGTGTGTGTGTGTGTGTGTGAGGGGATTGTTCCTTATAATTTTCTGTGTAAAACATAGTCTCATCTATGAATAGAGATGTTTTACTTTTTTCTTTACAATTTAGGTGACCTTTGATGCTTTTATTTGCATAATTACTCTAGCTAGAACCACCACAACTGTGTGGAATAGAGAGAATGAAAGTTGTCTTGTTTCTTAAGGGGAAAGCTTCAGTTTTTCACCGTTCATATTATGTAGTTATGGGTTTTGTTTTTTGTAGATGGGTTTTATCAGGATGGTGTAGTGTTTTCTTTTGTTCCTAGTCTTGAGTGTCTTGCAATAAAAGGGTATTCCATTTAGTCAAATTATTTCTCTGTGTCTATTAAATAGTCTGTTATTGGTGTGTGAAATGTTTTAAAGATGTCTGCTAGGTCTGGTGAATTTATAGTGTTGTTTAAATCATTTATTTTCTGGTTCATCAGCTACCTAATTGTTCTATCCATTATTAAAAGTCAGTGTTTTAGTCCCCAACTATTACTGTTGAATTGTCTATTTCTGTCTTCAATTCTGTCAGTTTTGCTTCATGTATTTGGATTGCTGTTGTTAGATACATATATCTTTATAATTATTATGTCTTTCTGATGGAATAACCCTGCCATCATTATAAAAAATTTTTTACTAACAATTTTTCTCTTAAAGTATATTTTATCATTAGTATAGACACTCCAGACTGTTTGTTGCTTTGTGTTGCTTCGCCCCCCAGGGATTTGTCACCCCATGTCCCCTGGGTGACAGAGATGCAAAGGATTACTCAAAGCCCATCTCTTCTGAGCAGTGAGAAGCCCCAAAGAGGTTAACTTCCCAGCACCCTCCAGTGAGAGGCAGCCCTTCCTTGGGAAATTAACAGCAAAAATTGGGGTTCTCTTTCTGCATTTATTTTCCAGACCAGGAAGTTACAGGAAGAAACATAGGTGGGGTTATACTTTAATAGTATAGGCTGGTAACTTTCCGTGAAACAAGCCAGATGACATTCCAGTAGACAATTAAATGGTCTTATAAACAACAGTTTGATCTTAGCAAACATTCCTTCCTATAGCAATTTCTCAGTATCTTTACATAACAATCAGTAACTACTCTGTCTTTGAGCCAGCAACCTGCTGTGCCACAATCCTTATCTTGCAACAGAGACTTACAGCCTGAGGGAAATTTCCAGTCCTCTGCAAGGTCAATATTTGAAACTGCAAGGCTTTGGAAAACCAGGTCCTGTGAAGTACATATGTTTTTTAGTATATCCCACACCAGACTATCTGTGTGACTTGGGGGCAAACAAAATTTTCTTAAACAGGACAAAAAGGGCAATAGACATGAAAGAAAGTGTAATAATAATTTAGATTTCACCAAACTTGAAAAGCTCTGCTCATAATAAAACACCATTAATAATGTATATCAGAAGTTCATACTTGTAGAAAATATTTGCAAAACATACATCTGGCAAATATCCACTCTTAAGTATGTACAGCTTATTGTTATAACTCAACAGTTAGAAGGCACACATCCCAATAAAAAAAGCAACAACTGTTAACAGATACCTCCCAAAGGAAGATGCATGAATTAGCTAGTAAGCAAATGAAAATGTGCTCAGCATCATTAGTCACCAGAGAATTTCAAATTTAAATTATACAGAGATTTGAGTACACACCCACCATAATTGCCAAAATTTAAAAAAATAATAAACTGACAATACGAAATGATGTGGAACAACAGAACTTTCATACATTATTGATAAGAGTGAAACTATAGAACCACTTTGGAAAAAATTCTGGCAGTTTCTTTTAAAACTAAACGTATCTACATTATGCCCAGTAATGCCATTCTTAGTTATTTATCTAAGAGAGAGAGAAAAGAATATGCCTATAAAAAAACTTTTCAAAAATGATTATATCAACTTTATTCATAATATCACAAAACATGAAACAGTTCAGGTGTCCATCAATAGGAGAATACATAAACAAACTGTGGTATACATGTACACTGCTGTGCTACTCCTTGCCAAAAGGAATGAACTGGTATATGCAACAATATGGGATTCATCTCAAAAGTAGGGAATGAAAAAAATAGATAGAAAGAGTTCATACTGTGTGAAGTTCTGGAATTTGGAAAAAATATTTATGTATAATTTTATATATCTGTGTATATATTTTGGAGGGAAAAAGCCAAACAGTGGTTTCCTGTGAAGGTTACAGGCAATGACATAAGGGACATTTTTAAGGTTATACTATTCTGTGTCACAGGTGTCTGATTTGCATAGGTTAATGAATTAGTCAGAACTCATCAAAAGGTATACTTAAGATTTGTGATTTTTAATTTGTTATTTTTACATCAAAGAAAAATAATTCTATACAAACATTAAACGTTAGTGATTTTTACATATTGGGTAAAGTTTACTGATTTGAAACTTACTTTGATATGGATGAAAATGATCAGAGGGCTTGGTGGATGGAAGGACAGATAGATAAATGCATAGATATGTGGCAAAGCAAGTACATTAAAATGCCAAATGTAGAATCACAGTGGAACATATGGGAATTGACTATAAAATTCTTTAAACTTTTCTGTATGTTAGAAAATTTTCATAATAATATTTTTGAGGATAAAAAAGTAAAGACCAGAAGTCCATAAGCTCACAGTCTAGAAATACAGACTTCCAAGCCAATAACTATGATGCAGTGACAAGTGCAGAAACAGAAGTGTGTTTGTCGCACTGTGGTGGCACAACGGTGAGAGTTATTCCAGATCCAGGTCTGGTTAGAGATGAGTTAAAGGACAGAGATGAGCTAGAAAGGAGTTTGGACTCTACCCTCTGATGATGCAGAGGCATGGAAGGGCAACAAAGCATTCCTGGCTTTCTCTCTTCCATGTGGATTAGGACTGTCTAGAGTGACTGAGATGTGTCTATGACGGCAGTACCACTTCTGCAGCCATCCATGTATCTGTTTTGAAATAATCATTGCTAACTGAATTATTTGGAGTTTCTGGAAAGGTCCTGCAAACCTCCCCAGGGCACATTCTAGGCCATGCTTGCCTTGAGAGGAGCCCGACCGACCAGCACTGCAGAACTGTGAGCCAGTTTTCCCCATTACGTGCAGAGGACGACAGTGGCCACTCCTTCAGCATTATGATTTTCTTTGATTTCTTTAAAATGTTCACCTTTTCCTCAAAAAATTTACAAGATGGCTTACTTATACCTTTGTGAAAAATCCAAACTGCAAATGACATTAAAGGAGTACTAAAATTTCAAATAAGCACTTACATTCTTAGATTAAAGCCAAGCTCCATGATGAGTTATCAAAGATCATTTTACATTCACCTGGGTGTAGGACTAAATTAGAAACACAGATCAGTGATGATGCATCTTTAAACTAACAAAGCCAATTTAGAAAGAAAACACTGTGTGTGTGTGTGTGTGTGTGTGTGTGTGTTTATACGTATGTACATATACACATATACTTTATTTTTACCATACTGCTTGAAGTATAATAAGTACAAATAAATTTCAGAATGACAATGTGGAGCTATCAGATACCATTAGTTGAATGTGAGTTATTTAGATGTTAATGGTGTATGAACATCACTGTTGGTGGGACTGTAAACTAGTACAACCACTAAGGAAAACAGTATGGAGTTTCCTCAAACAACTACAGATAGATCTTCCATACAATCCAGCACTTCCACTTATGGGTATATACCCAGAGGAATGGAAATCATCATGTTGAAGGGATACCTGCACTCCCATGTTCATTGCAGCTCTGTTTACAAGAGCCAAGACATGCAACCAAGCTAAATGTCCATCGATAGATGATTGGATAATGAAAATGTGGTATATGTATACCATGGAATACTACTCTGCCATAAAAAAGAATAAACTTCTGCCATTTGCAACAACATGGATGAGCCTGGAGAAACTTACTTATGTTGTGTGAAATAAGCAAAGCAGAGGGATAAATACCGCATGTGCTCACTCATAAGTGGGAGCTAAGAGAGAAAGAAGGAAAGAAAGACCATAGTAGTGCATTGGTCTTGCAGATGGAGAGAGCATACCTAGCAATATAAATTGTAGTGGAGGGGAGGGGGGGAGGGAGAGGGAGGTGGTGGATAACTGAGTGGGGGACATGGGGTAGAAACACAATTTGTGGTAAGGTGCGGGCCTTCACATCTTGGGCAGGAGGGGTGACAATCAGCTTTGTATCTCATGAATATTCATAACCAAAATAAATAAATAAATAAATAAAATATGAATTAAATCTAGATTAAGTAATTTCTTCTGTTTTTCAAAAGTTAAGGAAATCTCAGATGTGCTCGTTTTTGGCACATCTACCCCTCAAGGAAGAATAAGAAAGGTATAGAAAAATATGTAATTTTACAGTAATACTGAGGACTAATTTTAAGTGACAAAATGAAGTGACCTAGGAACATATGCCAGAAATCACCTTTCTATTTAATAGCCTTCTTAGGCAATTCCAGAAAGCATACGCAAATTACACAAGAGAACCACTTAAACTGTTTTATGATCCCAAGCCTTCAGCACTACATGCAATCAATTTTGAAGACTCACTCACATGCATACTGTAATTCGCCGTATTACTGTGAATGCCACCGGGGTTTTTGGTGTCCTCTCTCATTTCTAAATAAATTCAATACAATAACAAACATAAAATTACAATTATTATTCATTATTTAGTAAGTCATTCCCAGCTCTGAAACAAATGGGTGTATTTCTTTAAAAAATATGGGACTCAACTGCTATTTTAATAGTATACAAGGGACTGAAGTGTCCATACTCCCTAAATATCTGAGTATGCACCTGACTGATGGAAAAGCTGCAAACCATATGAGCACATCCTTGGAAATCCATTTTCCCTTGGGGTCTGATTCCTACATCTTTACTGAGGAGTTAATCATTTGCCATTGGCAAGAAACAAATGCAGGCATTTTCACGCTGACATATATTGTCTACGGCTCTATAGATTTTTCAAATGAAATAGATTCAAGCTCTATCAGACTGAAGGCTTAGGAAATAATAATCACAGATTCTTCTCTTTGGAGCCATTTGTCCTCTTGCTCCTGATTTTCATCAATTCTCTGTAATTTTCACCCACTCTGTCTCAGGATCATGAGTTATCATTGGTTGCCACTGGAACACTCCAGAGCAATTTGTCTTATTGAAACATGGGTTGGCCTCATGGCTGTGAATAATCCTTCACTCTCTAATATATCATATATTCTCTAAAATTTTCTCCTCTCTATGAGCAACATAATGCTGTCTTAGAGCTGATGAGGCCAGAAATTAATTGTTTTCTTGTGGTTAGAAAAGTGCTGTTGCTATTTTAACATGTTCATTTTTTAAATTTGCACCAGAATGAAGGCAGTTCCTGAAAACGAAATAGTTAAACTGTGCCCTTGTATATGAATAAAAATCACTTTGGCTTAGAAAGGAGTCGGGCACAGATCTGGAGGTGGCACCAGAGTAAACAAAGGTTCTGAATTGAGTATGACACCTTTCCCTTTTCTTGGCTACATCTAGTTTTGCTGAGAATGAGTTGATTTGAAAGACTGTAGCTTTGTTGATTCTAAGGTGTAACATATTTTCCATTCTGCTAGAAAATTTATATTTAATATACCAAAGATTTTAATATGCTTTACAATTACATTTTTTATTTCAGTATATGGCAGCAATTCCAATTCCAATAGTAATAAAGGTGATTGATAACAGGAGGAGACGATGGCCAAGCTTAGGGTACATTGTAGAGTTTTGGTAGTCCATATATAGTGTTTTCTTTTTATTTATTTTCTTGAAAAATGGCATTTTAAAAGAAAACATACTTGTAAATTTATGTTTAAATGGCTTTTTGACATCAATATAATTTCTGTAAGGCAAAATAGTTTGGTGAGTTAAAGTAAGTGCATTAGAAACATATAGATTAACTATTACTTAAAGTATGAAGGGGCTTAAGAATTAAGGGAGCTAGTGTTTGGCTGGTTTTGCCAAACACAAAATATTTGAAACGTAGTTTGATACATTTTCAGCAAGCTTAATTACTAGGCAACAATGGCAAAGCCCATTTTGATTATGACACACAGTACTAGGCAAATTCCATTCCAGCACTCAGCCCCAGCGGGCAATATATTTATCAGAATCAACTGCTGATACCATGTAGATAAATCCTCTGGCCACTATTAAAAAACACCACTAGGATTATAGGGCCATTATATCCATTGTAATCTGCTTTGAGTGGAGGTGACTATCAGTTTCTGTAACTTTCAGGTCCTCATGGAAGCCTTCTGCCATCACACTGAGGAATTTAGAGGATCTAGAAGCAGTGCAGAGCTACAGTAGCAGCCACCCCCGGTGGAGTAACCGAGCATGAAGATGGACACAAAGTGCTTTTATGGAGAGTAATACATTTAATGTTACATAGAATTAAGTCTTCTTAAAACATTATCCCACAAATTCCTATCGTCACTGTCAAATACATAGAACCAGGTTTGTTACGTGATATTGGAGCAGTCAAGACATGGATCCTCTGCTTTCCACCTCTTGTTCTTGTGCAAGTTACTTACCCTCTATGAGCTTCTGTTGCTTTATTACCAAAAAAGATTAATAATTCATATGGAACATGGATATTCAAGGTTTATTGATGACATAGCAAAGTGCCAGGGCATATAGAATGCTCAGTCAATTGTTATTTGTGTCATTAGATGAATTAAGTTTTTATATGGTTAAAATGAAAATAAACTAATTTTAAATTGTTTGAATTGAATAAATTATCCCAACTCATAATGATTAATAGTTTTGATCAATTTAATAATTGATTATCAGTAAAATATTAGTAATAGTATATGATATTATTAAACTATAAAGTCATTAAAATTATTAAAATTATATTACACAATTATTACCTTTTAAATGTCTTTAATTTTTATTTTAGTCCTTAGAAAATCCATAGGTTACATTCTAAACACAAAACAAAGATTAGGATCATAATCTGAATGTACTCTTTTATCAAATATTAATGTTGGGAATTGTATATTCTCATACTTTTTATATGTTTATTCATTGACATGTATTGAGTGCACATGTTTATAGGGTACAGAGTTGTATTTCAATACACGTATACCATGTGTGATGATCAAATCAAGGTAATTAGCATATTCATCACTGTAAAAATTTATCACTTCTCTGTGATGAGAACATTTGAGCTCCTGTCTTCTAGACAATTGAGGACATACATTAAATTATTGTTAATTATAATTGCCCAGCACTACTACAAACCACTAGAACTTTTTTTTTGCTATCTAGCTGTGATTTTGTATCTGTTGAACAGCCTTTCCTTGTTTTCCTCTCTACCCTCTCCATTCCCAGCCTCTAGAAGCCTCAATTCTACTCACTACTTCTATAATTTTCTAGCAATGACTTTTTTATACTGTCACTTAATAGGATTTTATTTTTCAGCCACATCCATGAAAATGGGTAAATATTCCACATTAGGTATTTATCACCAGGGCTGAAAGGGGAGGCAAGTTTATAATATTTGCAAATATTAATACTGATATCACTATAGATTTTCCCTGGGTCCTTCATGTTGTTTTCATATTTAGTAAGGTTATATGTTACATATCTAGACTTATCAGGCAAATATCACTTCAAATAAACCCTTAGAGTCTACAATGTAATAAAAACAAAATGCACACACGCATACAACTTCATTTTCTTCTGTTCAGAGTTTTCATTAATACACCAATTAAAGTTGTTACAGTGATATACAATGTACATGAGCTGAGCTGAAGAAAATGCTTATTCTTCCAACCAACATTCACATGACTCCTATGTTACTGCGATCTTTATTCTTGAAGAAATTATCTGCAGAGAATTTTTAACACTTCGGAGGTTTTACACGTGAATTATACTGGAGCTGTCATTAACTTATTGTAGTGCTCTTTTGCCATCTGAAATTCCCTGACCTACAAAAAAGTTTTGATCCAAGGTGGCTAATTTATAGTTTTAAAAGAGGAGAAAAAAAGAGAGCAAAAACGACATCTTAGAGGTTTTTGCATTCACTCAATTGGGAACCAGTTGATTCAAATGCAATTGAACTGAATACACAAATGATCTGGGCCTAACATGCCTTATAGGAGCACATTTTTACAAAATGTGTCTCAGTGTATTGAAAACCTTTTAGTCCAAGGTAGGGGGTTCTCGGCCTTTTTCAAACTATGACCCTACATTCAGGCACACTCAACCAGCCCTCTTCAGATGTGCCGAAGAATCTTTTGTTCTCCCTGCTCTTCCAAAGACCTGCTCACAGAATCCTACAGAGAGACACAGAGGATGTCATGGGAATTAGCACAAAGGTTATGGGGTGCTCCTGACACATGAAGAGGTCCTCACTGCACGTGACAGAACAAATCCACTTCAACAGAGGGGAGGTCAGCGCCTGGGAATGGGTTTCAGACCCGTGACACCTTGCACCCTGGCAAGATGCAGCCCAAGGACCCTGAGACTGAGAATCCTCGTGTAAGTGACATAAGCTCCCTAGCTCTCGCCCTTGTGATGGTCCTACAGCATGTGTTTAATTGCTGTTCAGGAAACACTGCAGCTGGCAATGCAAAGTGGATGGGACGATTCTCCATTCTCCCGTGTTAACTCTGGATGTTTTGAAGAGACGTAGATTGGGGCTGTCTGTAAGGCCCCCACATGTAATTTGCATAAGATAGAGGCATCTGGGCATGTGTTTTGGCTTCCTGCCTTTTTCATTTATTTATTTATTCATTTTCTTTTCTAAATAGGATTTCTTCAGAGAATTATGTCTAGCACCTCTGGGTCTCAGTATTTCAACATGATGCGTGGGAGTGATTGGGGCTCGGCCAGTGGGAGTGGGAGGTCAGCTCCAAATTCTTTCCCTGAAGATTGACTGTATATACAACCACCGCAGTTTGCATCTCCACAGTGCTTATCTAACCCAATCATTTTCTTTTCTGATATTTCTAACCCAATCATTTTCTTTTCTGATATTAGCAGCATTTATAGAGTGTTAAAAGCATGTCTTCATGTAAACCAGAGCTGGTAAGCAGAATGCTTGTCTAGGATTCATTCTGTTTATATTCAAAGCAAACCATTATTTGGTTGCCAAAACAAACAAGTTTATTTCCCATATAGTTTATTATAATACTCAGAGTTTCCTATCTCACTTTTTTCTTTTTTCGTAACAATGGAGTATCTTTTATCTCCTCTTAGAAATCGGGCTAAAAAATCTCCTTACAGTTGAGATGTCCCTGGGTAGAAACTTGTTTTAATCCTAAAAATTTTGCATTAGGAGTATGACTTCATATAGCAGTCTGGGGAAGGAGGCCAGTTTTTCTTATTCATTCAGGAGACATGAAAACAGCTCTAACAGTCCATGCTGTGCCCTTTTATATGCTCATAAACAGAATGCCTTTTTCTTCTGATTCTTGGCTATTTCCTATCAGTGGTGGATTGTTTGTTCTTCTGTGTTCTTAGGAATGTACTTTTTGAATCTTTCTTTAATTTTATTGAATAACTTAGAATTCACATTAAGTATGTTATTAGCAATCATACTCATGTCATGAAAGAAAGACTTCACCAAAACTGGTAATGGAATTATATGTCAATTTATTTATGCATTTGTTATCAGGCCTAAAAGTGACTACACGAATCACCAGTTCTTGTGGCAGCTGTTATTCTCTACTTCACTACATAGTTCCACAAATATTTTTATTAGTAGAAGAGAATTTGCCTGTAACTTATCTCAAAAAGTAAGTTTTAAAATATAGACAACAAACAAATGCAAAAATGTGGCTATTAGTAATTGAGCAATTTGCTTAATACTGATATTGAAGGTCACCCATTAGACTGATCTGCTTTTCTGGATACCAGGACAGACAACATGAGTCTTGCTCAGAAGTCCCCTTGCTTTTATAATTTTTGCTGCCTTCTGAAATATTAGACACACATTATTTCCTCCTCCCTGCTAATAAAATATATTGGGAATGGAAATGTTAAATTTGTTTATCACAACACAGAAACTATGGCCAAATTTCTTTGCTCAATGAATGACACTTGGAGAGAGGGCAAATTCTCAGCACATGATTTGTGTGTAAATATCCACACTGTTAGTAGAAGTAACATAGTCACCACTATAGTGGACCACATGGAGACTTACCTATTTAGATAAAACAAAGGAATGCGATAATGCAGAGACAGTGCTGTTAAGAGATTACTGTTGTACTGGCAATATTCTGAATCTAGAAACAAAGAATTGCTTCAGGACACATTTTATTGTGCAATCTGTCATTTGTCTTTCCATTATGAGTACATTTATATACTTAAAAATAACTTTTGGTTGTCCTATTTTCTTATCTTAACAAATAATAAACATTTAAAAAAATGTGGTTTATCTGCCAAGTTATGCAGTCACTGAATTACATAAGTAAGTCTACTTTGTAAAAATGTAAAATGGATCATAGCAACTTGTTAAGAGTTATACAAATATAACCACTATCATCATTATTTCTCATCAGTTATAGAGCCCTTTTCTAGTAACATTTTCTCCTTTTGTAATAATTTACTTGATAAAGAATGATATGCGGGCTTGTGTTTCCAATCAAGAGGGAATAACTGGGACAATAGTGATCTTCCCACTACAAACAACCAAAAATAAATAAGTAAATTTTTAAAAAGGAAGAAAAATTGCTTGAATCTGTCTTTTTCAAGACACTGGATATCAGACAACACAGGACAGTCATTCCTGAGAAATGGTAAATAGAGGTGAGTCCTACAATTGTCCAAGATTACTGACTCGAAATAGTTTTTAGGCCATGGCACAAGAAATGGACTCCCTGAGTTAAGAAGAGAGACTGAGACACCACTATGGTTAGAATCTTCAGGACAGCTAATCACCTTGAATATTCAGCCAAGTGCTATTCTGTACATGAAACCACAGAAAACCATCCAAAGATATTAGAAAGAACTGTGTTTGGTTCCCAGACAGGGCTGGGAATAGCCGTGTTTTCATCAGCCAGACTGGACACTGGGTGGAGTATTCAGAATTCAGGTGTTTATCAGTGATGGGAAATAATTTGCCATAGACTGATGAAACTCTGATCCCACTTAAGAAATGTTACAATAAAGATCTGAAAATATCATAGTGTTTCTAAATAACTGTATCTCAGAAAAAACCTCAAAATTTTGTAAGAACACAGATATATCAATCACCAAGGAAGGTAAAGTTTGCAATGCCTGACATCCCAACAAGGTTTACCACTCACATAAAGGAGCAGGAAAGATGACCATTATAAAGAGGAAAATGTATCAACTGAAACCAACCAAGAACTGATACAGATGTTAGAACTAGCATACACGAACATGAAACTACTATTTCAGTCGTATTCCATATACTCATATGGATAAACAGAAAAATAAAAATAAAAAATGTCCCAAATCAAATTTCTAGAGGTAAAAATTATGAAGATTGAGATTAAAATTATGTTGGATGGTATTAACAGTAGATTAGACATTGCAGGAGAAAAGAGGAATGAATCTGAAGACAAGACATAGTTATAGAAAGAACCCAAAAGGAAATATAGAGGAAAATACAATAAGAAATGTAAAAAGACCATCAGTAAACTGTGGGTCAACTTCAAGGAGCCTAATACACACACAATTGGAAACCTCGAGGGTAGTGGAGGAGGCAAAGAGATATCTGAAGAAACAATGACTTACGTTTTCTAAGTGTGATGAATATTATAAACCCATAGATCTAAGAAGCTCAATAAACACAAAACACAGGAGAAAATTACTCTAAACCATATCATATTCATACTGCTGAAAATCAGGAACAGAAAGAAAATCTTAAAAGAATTCAGAGAAAAAGTCACTTTAACTTCATAAGAATATAGATAAAAATTACAGATTTCTGCTCTGAAAAAATGTAAAAAGTAGTATAGAAACAGGAAAATGAAAGATAAAAGAAAAGCAAAATATTTCTTATCTTTTCAGAGTTACAGGTAATAAGCCAACAGATAAGGTAAAATGGAATCATAAAAAGTACACAATTTATCCATAAGAAAGCAATGAACAATATTGAATATGCTAATTTTCATGATTTGAGCATCAGAATTTGCACACAGGTATTGATATTCAACTCTGTACTCCACATATATGTACAATCAACTACGTTTCAATAATAAAAAAATAAAACAATGAAAGAAGAATAAAGGAAAAAGAAACAGATTAGACAAGTAGAAAAGATATAGTGAGATAATAGACAATCTAAACATGCATAATCACATATAAATGGTCTAAACATCCCATTAAAATGGAGAAAGTGTGTGATTGCATCAAAAAGCAAGACGCAGCTCTATGCTGGCTATAAAAACAAACACACTTTAAGTATGAACATATAAATAGTTTAAAATTTAAAAAGTAGAAAAAGACATACTATGGTAATACTAATAAAAAGAAACCTAGAGTGATTATATTAATAACAGAAAATAGATTTTGGATCAAAGAATGTTACCAGTGGAAAAGGAAAAAAAATGTGGAAAAGAAAAGGAAGTCATTCCATAATGATAATAAGGTCATTTCTTTAGAACATTACAATCCAAACTTTCTGTGTACCTGATAGCAACACTTTAAAAACACAAAGAAAAATCTTGTAGAGCTGAAAAAGAAATAGACAAATCCACTGCCAATATCATCATTGACAAATCCTTAAACATGGGAACAAAACAAGGATGCCCACTCTCACCACTCCTATTTAACATAGTTTTAGAAGGACTAGCTAGAGCAATCAGTCAAGAGAAAAAAATAAAGGGCATCCAGATTAAAAACAACAAAATCAAATTATACCTGCTTGCAGATGACATAATCCTATATACATAAAAGCCTAAAGACTCTACAAAAAAATTCTGAGAGTAGATAAATGATTTCAGTAAAGTTGCAGGCTACAAAATCAGTAGCATTTTTATACTCCAGCAACAAACTGGCAAAAAAAAAAAAAAAATCAAGAAAGCTAGCCCATTTATAATAGTCACTAAAAATAATAAAAATACCTAGATATCAATTTAACCAAGGAGCTGAAAGATCACTACAATGAGAACTACATGTCACTTCTGAGAAATTAAAGAGGACAAAAAGATGGAAAGATGTTCCATGCTCTTGAATTGGAAGAACTAACATTGTGCAAATTCTATTCTACACAAACCAATCTACACATTCAATGCAATCCCCATCAAAATACCAAAGGCAGAGGCAAAACACTAACTGAGTTCAAAGTATACTATAAACCTATGCTACAACAGGATGGTACTGGCATAAAAAGAGAAACCCAGACAAATGGAACAGAATAGAGAAGCCAGAAACCAACCCACAAACGTACAGTCAACTGATCTTTGACAAAAGCACAAAGAACATGCATTGGGGAAAAGACTGCTTCTTCAGTAAATGGCTCTGGGAAAACTGATATCCATATGTGGATAGATGAAACTAGACCAGTACCTCTCACCATATACTAAAATCAACTAAAAATGGATTAAAGACTTAAATATAAGATGTGAAACTATAAAACTTTTGAAAGAAAACATAGGGGAAAAACTTCAGGAAGTAGGACTAGGCAAAGACTTTATGAATATGACCACAAAAACACAGGCGACAAAAGGAAAAATAACGGGATTATTTCTGTGAGGAAAATGGAGAAGTTTAGTCAGGACCCCTTGCCACAGGTCTGGCTGGGTGTGGTGCAGCCCCTCCTTTGTAAACAAGTTGTGTGGGAATAGAATTAGTGCACATGCACACCTGTGTATCTTTCTGCTTGTTGCTATATTTGAGTGCTCTTCAGTGTGTGAGGCAGTGACTCTGAACTGCTGGTCAGCAGAGCTCACGTCTAAAAATAAAGCCTATTATTTCCCATGGCTCCAAGGACCTTTTTATGTTGCCTAACTCATAGACCTGCATGTGAAGGATTTGTGGCCCAGTCTGGACAACAGGCTCTAGGGGTCTGACCTGAAGCACTAGCTCTGCAATTGGTGTAGTTTGCAACAGGATTCTGAGCAGGTACAGGAGCTGAAAGCCCTTGGAAAAAGGAGGAAATGTGGCTACTTTTGAATATGGTCTGCCCTATGGCCACTTTCCTGTTGACCAGGATCTGGTTGCTGCTCACTGTACTGCAAGTCAGCATAGACCAGACACTACAGCAGAGAACCCCTTGGGAGGGGGAGGAAATGTTGCTATCCTTGATTATGTGGTGCCCAGTGGCCACTTTTCTGCTGACAGGAGGCTGGCTACTGCTAACTTTACTGCAAGCTGATCGAGATTTGAAGTGGAAAGCAGAGTTGTTGGAAGCATGGATAAATGTCCTGGAGGAAGACATGCAGTGACTGGCCACTCCTACCTCTCACACCCAGGAAGAGGACAAATCCAGTGGTGAGTTTGGGGAGACCGTGCATCTCCAGGCACAACCTGTTGTGCATCAGAAAATGAAGCATGAGCAGCCTATGGGAATGGGCGGACAACAAGCGGGCAATCCACAGGTGACCCAATTCACCACCTATGTCCCGTATACCCAGGTTGAATTGGTTAACTTGGGGAGACAGTTCTGGCAGTAACAGGGGGAGCCCCTGGCTGCTTGGTTGCTGTGGTTATGGGACCTATGAGTGTATAGTGTGATATTCTCTGGTGAGGAGATGAAGTTGGCCTCCATTACCATACACCTATCCCTGAGGCAGTGGTTGCAGAATAGCCGCAGATACACAGACGGGCCAGGTAATCACTCCTTAATGGAATGGGTGAATACAGCTGCCTGAACGATGTGGACAAATGCTGGAGAACTGCCTAAGATTGTTAGTAAATGGAAAACATATACTGAGTTATTACAAATAATTCAGGAGCTGAGGATGTGGCAATCCATATTTAATGTGAACACTCGTGGTCTGGACGATGAAAATGTTACCTGCAGCATGAGAGGCATAGTGCTGCAGAATGCCCTGCCAACATCCTTTAGGCCACTGATGGCCATACTGGCCCCATATATTGCTCATCCTATACATGAGGTAATGACCATGATAGCCAGCTTAGGTGAAGTAGAGGATAGGAGATAAGCAAAAGGGGTTTGAAATGTGGCTAAGACCAAACCCCCAAGAAATCCTCAGAATTTTATCCTGAAGGGACCAAACAAGACTAGGTGTAAGCAGATGTGGCTTGACCTGCTTGCAACAGGGGTTGATAGTGAGAAAACTGACTGGCAGCCAAATGCAGTCCTGTTTGCCTTGTGGCAACAATTGCACCCTGAACAGTGTTTCAACAAATGTCCAGAAACAGGTAGCAAGATTTGCTCAGTGGATTTAAAGGACTTTTTGTTTGCTCTCAAGGAGGTGGATGAATGTTCCATTTCGATTAGGTAACAGGCCAAGGTACTTGTCTTTTAGGGGCAGGCGAGGACCAGAGGTCCCACATTGAACTGGCAATACATTGGTCAAGGACAAATGTGCAGCATGTTTTGGCATTGGTGGATACAGGTACAGAATGTAGCCTGATATATGGCAGTCTGGATAAGTTTCCAGGGGCCATAGTTCATGTGGATGGCTATGGAGGACATACTATTGAAATCAAACCTGTGTCACTGCCATTGGGCATAGGATGATTGCCCCATCGTGTGTATACTGTATATATATATATCCGCAGTAGCTGAATAAATCTTGGGTATGAATGTACTTTGTGGTTTGCACCTGCAAAAAATTGTTGGAGAGTTTTGGCTGTGAATACAGATAGCAAATCCTGTGTTATGGGGATATGCTAAACATGACCCACAGGCATTACCCAGGCAAAGATGTGTAGTTAATGTAAAGCAGTATTTCCTACCAGGAGGACATGCAGAGATAGGTGCCACTATATTGGAGTTAGAAAAAGTTGGCATTATTCATCTGGCTCATAGCCCATTTAATGCTCCAGTACAGTCAGTGAAAAAGCGTGATGGTACCTGGAGAATGACTGTAGACAATCAAGAACTAAACAAAGTAGTGCCTCCTTTGCATGCAGCTGTGCCTTCAGTTCACGACTTGCTGGATCAGCTGACAACTCAGCTTGAAACTTATCATTATGTATTGGACCTTGCAAATGCTTTCTCTATTTCAATCTCAGCTGATAGCCAAGATCAGTTTGCCTTCACCTGGGAAGGGAGGCAGTGGACCTTTCAAGTATTGCACCAAGGTTATCTGCAAAGCCCAACCATCTGTCATGGTTTAATGGCTGGGGACCTAGTCAAGTGTACTAGGCCCGGCACGGTTGCAATATTTCCTTACATTGATGATGTGTTACTAACCTCTGAGTCTTTTGCAGATTTAGCCCAGGCAACTCCAATGCTGCTAAGTCATTTGGAACAATGTGGGTGGGCCGTAAACACAGCCAAACTGCAAGGCTGTCAGTCAAATTCTTGAGAGTGGCCTAGTTAGGTAAGACAAATGTCATCCCACAAGCAATTATAGACAAGATACAGGCATACCCTCGATCCACAACTGTAGCTCAGCTACAGACATATTTGGGACTTCTGGGGTATTGGAGAGCTTTTGTACCCTTAAGGCCCAAATGGCATACCCACTGTATGCATTAACAAAGAAAGGAGCCCTCTGGGATTGGACTGAGGAAGTAGAACACGCTTACTGGGCTACAAAAAGGGCAATACAGCAAGTACAGGCTTTACAAGTGGCTGATCCCACTAAGTGTATTGAATTAGATGTACATATAACACAAGGAGGTTTAGGATGGGGTTTGTGGCAGAGATAAGACTGATTCCGAACACCTGTAGGATTCTGGTCTCAGCTCTGGAAGGGTGCTGAAGTGCATTATTCTCTAATAGAAAAACAGCTAGCAGCTGTGTGTTCTTCCTTGATGGCTACTGAAGCTATCACAGAAACTGCCAAAGTCCTAGTAAGGATGACATACACCATACTAGGTTGGCTGCACACGTGGGCAACCAACCCTAAAACAGGCATAGCTCAGACTCCCGCTCTGTCCAAATGGGGAGCATATATAAAACAAAGAAGCACTGTGCCAATGAATCCTCTGTTCAAAGAGTTGCAAACTGTGCTAGGCCCAGTAGAGGTTGTGGAGCAAACTTTGGCACAACACTTACCCATGGAGGGGGAGGCTACACCTTTCCATGAGGGACAGGGACCTATCAAAGACCAAGCTTGGTATACAGATGGCTCTAGCATGGGACCCTTAGCATCCTGAACAGCTGTTGCTGTCCAGCCCTTAACAGATATTATATGGTATAAAAATGGCACAGGGAAAAGCAGTCAGTGCGCTGATTTGAGAGTTGTATGGATGGTGATAAAAAATGAGCTTGGGCCATTAACCATCTGTACTGATGGCTGGGCTATGTACAAAGGTTTAACCCTTTGGATCTCTACTTGGAAATATCGATGGTGGATGGTAGGCCACTGACCCCTGTGGGGACAAGCCATGTGGCAAGAGTTATGGGAATTGGGTATGAGAAAGAAGTAACTCTTTTCTATGTCACAGGACACTTCCCCTTAGCCAGTCCAGGAAATGATGAAGCCAATGCCTTGGTTAAGGTAAGATGGCTTCAGAGAGCCCCAGCTGCTGAGGTAGCCTAGTGGTTACATCAATGAATGCAGCATGCTGGCAGTAAAACCATGTGAATAGTGGCTCAAATATGGGCCTTGCCTATAAAATGGGAAGATGTAGTGAATGCATGTTGTGCTTGTCCAGTATGTGCTCAAGAGAGTCCACACCCCTCGTGGGTGCCCCATACAGATGGGCAAATAACTCGAGGAAGGGTGCCGCTGACTCAATGGCAAGTGGACTTTGTCGGACCACTTGCCAAGGTCAGAGAATTTCAGATACATCTTCACTGCTGTTGATACAGTTATGGTCTTCTGTTTGTATGGCCTTGTAAGGGCCCAGACCAGGTAAACACTGTGAAGGCACTGAATAACTTTACGGCCATGTATGGCCAGCCTGTAGTCATAGACAGTGATAATGGAACCCACTCTACTGGACATGGGGTTCAGAGGTGGGCCTCCCAGTTGTCTATTCAGTGGAAATTACATGTGCCATATCATCCCCAGGCAGCAGGAATGATTGAATGTTACAATGGTCTTTTTATAAAAAGGACTAAGGCTATCTGCCCAACCCCCATCCCTGAAATGGTGGACACAGTGGTTATGGCCACCAGTCAGGATTCTAAATGAGAGACCCCACAAGGGTGGGCCCTCTCCAGTGGAAGATCTGTTGCATAGGGCTGCAGCATCTATACAACTGCAAGTCACTACTAAAGATAAGCTTTTGAAGCCAGGATATGGCAAGAAAGGAAATATTCTCTTACTGGCCCCAACCTGTTTGCAATAAGGACATACAGTACAATGGGAATGACCTTGGAAAATAGAAGCCCCCCATATATGCTGGGTAGGCTTAATAGGGCCTTGGGGGAAAGGATTAGAAGAAAACTTGGAAGTTTCACCTTCGGTGACAAGTACCTGGCCTCTTTGATTAAAGGTAACATGGCCTGGAACAGATAAGCACTCTATTCTAACAGTCACATTTGTATTATCACTATGGCCAATTATGAGTTCCCCTATACCATTATGTGTAGAACCTACAGATCCAACAGTGTTAGCAGATAAAGTATCGTATCATAAACCAGGTAAGACACCTATTCCTGTAACCATCCTTCCTCGGGATGGCAAACTGGAGCATATCTTACCAGAGGGGTGAGAACTTGCCCTGTTGATACCAATAACCCTTCTGTCTTTTCATCCATAGTGTTCTGGCTGCAGGCACCGCACCAGAGTCGTATGATCAATGTGTCGGCCTACTGAATATGCATTGAAATTCTCATCACTATGACTACAGGATTTTCATAGAAGATCACACCAATGATGACTACTAACCAGACATGTGCAGCTAATATTTGAAAGGACAGAACTACAGGATAAGCCTGAAGGACAAGCCTTAAGGTATATTGAACAGACAACAGGTAAATTAATGTAAGGGTCATTTAACCTCTCTAAGGGAACATTGCAGAAGAATCTGAACATGTAGATTGTACAGCGAGGGTCACTGAAGGGGTGGATTGTGAGGAAAATGGAGTAGTTTAGTCAGGCCCCTTTGCCTCATTTCCAGCTGGGTGTGGTGCAGCCCATCCTTTGTAAACAAGTTGTGTGGGAGTAGAGTTAGTGTGCATGTGCACCTGTGTATCCTTTCTCTTGTTGCTATTTTTGTGTGCTTTTTGGTGTGTGAGGCAGTGACTCTGAACTGCCGGTTGACAGAGCTTGTGTCTAAAAATAAAGCCTATTTCTTCACCCACAGCTCCAAGGACCTTTTCATGTTACCTAGTTCATAGACCTACATGTGAAGGTTTTATGGCCCAGTCTGGATAATGGGCTCGAGGGGTCTGAGCTCCCTAGCTCTACAATATGAAACTAAAAAGCTTCTGTACAGCAAAAGAAACAACAGAGTGAAAAGACAACCTAGAGGGTGGGGGAAAATATTTGTAAACTATGCATCCAAAAAAGGATTAAAATCCAGAATATACAAGGAACTCAAAACAATTTCATAGTAACAAAGCAAATAATCCAATTTAATAATGTGCAGATGAAGGCAGGAGAAACTACGATGAGAGAAAGAAAAAGCTGCACTGAGCATTTCGGACCATGGCTGCTTTAAGGCTTCAGCTGCTGAGCTCATGGAACAGGATCTGGCAGAAGCCACAGCTGTGCCCTTCAGATGGAGTTACGTGGAGGCAAAAGGGGGAAAGAGGGCCTTGGCAGCGCCTGGGACAAGACCACTAATAGGGTTCCTGTGGACCCACGCAGGAGTGAGGAGCCAGAACAACCAGAAAAAGGGAGCCACTCAGAGGCTGGTGAGTCATTGCAAGGGATGGCACTGGACCGGTCCCATGGGAAGTATTTGGAATGTGGGCGGTGGGCGAGATGGGAACACCAGGAGAACAGTGGAACGCAGCAAGGACAGACAACCTGCCCCTCAATCAGCACAGGACCACTCAGAGGAGACTGGTCAGGAATACAGAATTGCATGGGGTGCAGTGTGATGAAAAAACTCAAGTCCAGATCAGAGATTCTACAGAACACAGATACATCGGGTCTCTGGAGAGCCAGAAGTACCTATAAGATCAACCATTAAACCCTGAGCTGCACAAAAAGCCTTCCCTAGGGAAACAGCAGCAAAGCAGCAATTTAAACAACCACACACTCAAGTACTGGTTCCCACAGGAAGTTCCCCTGTGTTAGAAGCAAAGGATAAAAAATTAGTTCCCGCCCAGGCACACCACCAGCACCTTGGGGCCTTCCTGGGAACCAGAGGCTTGGATCCAGGGACCGGATCCCACTCCCACTTCCAGGCAAACGGTGCCAGTGCCTCGGGCCCAGCACGGGCACCCAAGGCAAGGAGAAGGGGACCAGACCTCTCTTCCACAACCAGGCACACCTAGCCAGAACCTTGGGTCCTGCCCAGTGACCCGAGGTATGGAGCCAGGGACCAGACTCTCCTCCCACAACCAGGACACTGTGCCAGCACCTCGGAGCCTGCCCAGGGACTCAGCTCATGGAGAAGGGGACTGGATCTCTCTCCCACAACTAGGCACACCAAGCCAGTGTCTTGAGGCCTGTCCAGGGACCCAGGGCATGGGGAAGGGGACTGGACCACCCTCCTACAACCAGGCACACATACCAGCACCTTGGAGCCCACCCAGGGACCCAGGGAATGGAGAAGAGGACCGGACCTCTCTCCCTCAGCCAGGCACATCACACTAGTGCCTTGGGGCCTGCCCGTGGACCCAAGGTATGGAGAAGGGGACCAGATCTCTCTCCCATAATCAGGCACACTGTACCAGCACCTCAGGGCTCACCCGGGATGTGGGGCATGGAGAAGGGTACCAGACTGCCCTCCAACAATCAGGGGCACCATGCCAGTGCCTCAGGGCCCACCCGGGGCATGGAGATGGGGACTGGACCCTCCTCCCACAACCAGGCACACCGTGCCAGCACCTCGGGGCCTGCCTAGGGACCTGGGACATGGAGAAAGGGACTGGACCTCCCTCCCCCAACAAGGCACACCAAGCCAGCTCCTTGGGTCTCACCTGGTGACCCAAGGCATGGAGAAGGGAACTGGACACACCTCCCACAACCTGGGACATGCCACCAATGATTTGGGGCCTGCTCAGGGACCAGAAACATAGAGAAGGGGACCAGACACACCCCACAACCAGGCATACCACCAGTGCCAAGGAGCATACCAGAAACAGCACCTCCATGTACGTGGCCCACTGCAGCCTCCACAATAACCGTGGCTGCCGTGAAAGTGACTAGACAACACAAGCACCACGTAAATGGTCCACCAACCGCTGGAGTGCATTGACACAAGGAGAGTCATCAACAGAGTTAAAGAAAAGGAGAGACTGCCTCTTTCCACAAAACCCATTTCAGAGTGACAGAAGCAGCATCTGCTCTATGATAATATTGGGGGACTCGATCACATCTCTCAGCATTGGATAGATCATCTAGGCAACAAATTAACAGAGTAACCATGATTCTTTCAGAAGGAGAGAAGAAATCTAGGGTAATTAGACGGGGAAGGAGGCGGGAATGGGGGAAGGGGAGAGATTGGACAAGGGGCACAAAGAATAATTATGATTTGTAAAAACACATATGCTAGTAATATTGATTTGACCAACATATCTCAATGTTCAACCCCCAATATATGTATAATCGATTTTGATTCAATAAATAAAATAAATTTTAAAAAATTTAAAAAATTTTTTTAAATGAAAAATGTGTAAAGGAGCTGAATGGGCATTTCTCAAAGGAAGACATACAAATGGCCAACAAATACATGAATAGATGCTCAACATCATTCAGCATCAGGGAAATGCAATCCAGAACGCAATGAGATATCATTTCATCCCAGTTAGACCGGCTCTAATCAAAAAGATGGAAAATAACAAATCCTGGCAAGGATGCGGAGAAAGGGGAATCCTCCTGCACTATTGGTGGGAGTATAAATTAGCGCAGCCGTTAGGGAAAATGGTATAGAGTTTCCTCAAACAGCTACAGATAGAACTGCCTTATGATCCAGCAATCCTATTTCTGGGTATAGGAATGGAAATCATCATGTTGAGGTGATACCTGCACTCCCATGTTCATCACAGCTCTATTTACAATAGCCAGGATATAGAAGCAACCTAAATGCCCATTGTCGGAAAACTAGATAACGAAAATGTGGTATATTTACACAATGGAATTCTAATCTATCATAAAAAAAGAATGAAATACTGCCACTCATAGCAATATTGATGAACTTAGAGAAAATCATGATAAATGAAATAAGCCAGGCACAGAAAGAGAAATACCACATGTTCTCACTCATAAGTGGAAGCTGAAAAGTAAACAAATAATTTTTTTTTGAAAAGGGGGGGAGAACGATCACAGTAATACATTGAACTTACAAAAGGAGACAACACAACCAAGGTTACCAGAGGTGGGAAAGGGGCAAGAACGGGGGGAAGGGAGGAATTGGTTAATGGCCATAAAGAATGATTACATTGTATATTTTCCTGATTTGAACATCACATATAATTATCCTGATTTGAACATCATATATTGCACACAGGTATTGATCTGTACTCCACAGATAGGTACAATCAACTATGTTACAACTAAAAAAAATCTATAAAACTCTATAAATAAATAAATAAATAAACAAAAAGAAAAAAAAAATAGACAAATCCAAAACAATAGCTGAAGATTTCAGTGATCCTCTCTCAATTGCTGATAAAATAAATAGAAATAAACCAATAAAGATAAAAACAGAAAAAATTTATTAACTCACTTACCCTAATTGACATTTCAGTTACAGTCAAATACACATTATTTTCAAATACACAATGAAATATTTATCAAGGTGGGTGGACAATACTTTGAACCTTAAAACAGCCACAATTAGGTAAAAATAACTTAAGTCTTACAAAGTATGCTGTTTTGTTACTATAGAATTAAATCAGAAATAAGTAATGGAAAGATCTCTGGAGAATTCTTGAATGTTTGGAAACTAAATAGCATACTTCTAGTCCATGGTTAAAAATAAGTCAATAAAGAAACGATAAATTATTTTTAATTAAGCAAAAAATTTTGTGGATGTTGCTAAGTCATTATTTGTAGATAAAGTTATTTTGTGGATGTTGCTAAGTCAAAATTTGCAGCTGGAAGCACCTAGAGTAGAAAAAAAGAGAGGTCTCAAATCAATGGCAATAACTTCTTTCTTATGAAAGTGGAAAATAGAAGAAATAAAACCCACAGGAAGCAGAAGAAAGGAAATAATAAAAATGAAAGAAGAAATAACAAAATAGAAAATTGAAAAACAATAGAGAAAGCGATAAAACCCAAAAAGCTGATTCTTAAGAAACAGTCGATATAATTGTTAAACCTCTATCCACACTAATCAGGAAAAGAAGAGCAAAGACACCAATTATCAATATCAGGAATATGAAAAATTATATCACTATGTGTTCCATATATAGGCACAGATATTAAGGGAGTATTATGAACAGTTATGCCTATAATTCTGACAACAAATGGATTAGACAAATTTTTTGAAAGATACAAAGTACCAAAACTCACCCAAGAAGAAATACATGACTTAAATAGCCCCACATCTATAAAGAAATTAGAGTAAATTGAATCTAATAATAAAAATAATGGGTGATATCTTATAATCAAAGGAAGTCTATTCCAGGAATGCAGGGTTGGTTTAATATTTGAAAAACAATGTGATTCACTATATTAACAAGCTAAAAAATAAAATTTGTATAATCTTTACAACAGACAAAGAAAAAACATTTGACAGAATCCAACATCCATTCCTGATAAAAACTATCAGCAGACCAGGAATAGATAAGAACCTCCAAAACCTGATAAAGCTCATCTATGAAAACCTATAACTAATATTTTAGTTAATGGTAAAAGTCTAAATGCTTCCCGCTAAAATGAGGAATAAAGCAAATGTTTTCATTCTCACCAGTTCTAATAAACATTGTATTGGAAGTTCTAGCTAGTGCAGCAATGTAAGAAAAATACATAAACGGCATCCAGATTGGAAAGAAAGAAATAATAAAGTCAGTAAATAATCTGACTTTATAAGCAGACCACGATTGACTCTATAGAAAATTAAATGGAATCTACACAAAAAGCTATTAAAACTAATAGCCAAGTTTAACAGAGTTGCAAGATCCAAGGTTGATATGTAAAAATCAATTGTATTTCCATATGCAAACACTAAATATTCAAAATTAAAATTTAAAAAGTACTATTTACAATAAGATCACTCAATTTCAAATCCTGAGGAATAAAATCTGACAAAAGGAGTGCAAGAAATGTAGAGACTTACTCTTGTTTCTGAGTCTGAAGATTCAATATTAGTAAGATGTCAATCCTCCCCAAATCAATATTTAAATTCAGTAGAATCCCCATCAAACTTCCAGCAAGATTTTATTGTAGAAATCAATTCCAAAATTTATGTGGAAATGTAAAAGAACTAAATAACCAAAATAACTTTGATAAAAAAGAACAAAGTTAGAAGATTTAACACTATCTAGTTTTAAGATATATTACAGTACAAAAGTATTCAAAGACAGTGTCATATTGATGTGAAGCTAAACAAATACACCAAGCGAATAGAACAGAATCCAGAAACAGACCACACATATAAATGGACAACTGATTATTTTACAAAGATGCAAAGACAATTTAGTGAAGAAAACATAGGCTTTTCAACAAGGTATTCTGGAACACTTGGATATCCATATGCAAAAATAGTAATAACTTTGATCTAGTCCTTGTATTATATATAAACATAAACTCAATATGGGGAATATATCTAAATGTGTAGCCTAAAACTACTAAACTTCTGGGGAAAAAAAGAAAAGCATAGGATGGGGGGCATATTTTGGGAGCTAAAGAATTACAAAGGGACATGATGAAATTGCAAAGTGATAGATATGTTCACGGCATTGATTGTTGTAATAATTTCATGTGTGCATGTCACAATAACAAATTGAAACATTTAATTATGGGCAGTTGATCATAGGCTAATTACACCTCAGTAAGCTGTGAAAACATGTTTTGTTTCTGACCTACCATGGAAAACATCATGGGGCATGGAGGATGTAACAATTATTAAGCATGTGGAGGATACAGTCAATGGTCCATCTCTTTCATCGCCCCTTGACAACACTGTGAGACCAATGATTATCACTCTTTCGTTCTTTCATGCTGAAGAAAATGAAATTCTAAGAGACAAAATGCATTTCTCAAACTTATCAATTTATGAGCCAGATAGTTGGAATTTAAACCTTCAGCTTTTTGATTAATTCAGCCTTTATCCTAATAAGCTGAGGTCAAAGAGCATCATGGTAATCAGTTAAAAGGCCTAGGTTAAAACCAAGTTCAACACTTGCATGATTTGTAAATTTGGTCAATTACTTAGACACAGAGCTTCCTTTTCTCACCTGAAAATGAAAGCACTATCTAACTCATACAGTTTCTCTACGAATTATATAAATAAGAATAAATAAACATATGCAAAAATGCAATCATATATGTATATTAGTCTGCTAAAGCTCCCTGACAAAATAATTCAGACTGGGTGACTAAAACAACAGAAATGTATTTCTCACAGATGGGAGGCTGAAATCCAAGACCAAGGTGCTGGCAGGTTTAGTTTCTCCTGAGGTGTCTTTACTTGGCTTGCAGACAGCAGAATTTACTGTGTCTTTACATAGTCTTTTCTCTGTACCTGCATCTGCTCCTGGTGCATCGTCCTCTTTCTATAAGGACACCCATCATATTGGATTAGGGTCCCATCCTTATGACCTCCATTAACCTTTATTGCCTCTTTAAAGACCCTATCTCCAAATACAGTCACACTGGGGGTTAGGATTTCAACATGTGAATTTTAGGGGAATACAACTCAGTCCATAACAGTATGCACGTATGGAAATTAGTATAGAATTCACTTGCCTTTCCACTTTTCTTTTCCCCAGAAGACCATTATTTACTCTGGGTTCTAGTCTTACATTCCCTATAGGCCATCCCTAACTGTTATTAAAGCTATTACAATCTGCAGTCCATTTACAGAGCGTGGATTTTGACCTCTTCCAGAATAAAGTCAATTCTAGTCTACCAAGCCAGTAGGCAGAACAAGTGAGACAATGTGGATTTTCAATTACTTAATTTACTGGCACTGCTTCCACAAAACCAAAGAGCAAAAAGCTGATATCATGCTCAGAGGCTCTGGAGTGCACAATCCAAGTAATGCTTTATATACAAGGTAACTCAAATGCTCGCCTTATGACCCTAACTTTGGTCAGCACAAAACTACCTGCCATGCTTCTGCTCAGATTCTCCTTCAGGTTTCAGCTAAATGGAATCCATGTTACACTATTCAAATTACTATTTCTTTCTTTGCAGGAATTATTTTTATTTATCTTTTATGAGATGTGGGACACATCTAGCAAGGAAAATTTGGACAGCTGGAAGCTTTGTGGTCAAACTCAACCTGGTTTTGTGCTCACAAGAAAGGAAAGCATTCTATAATTTACACTGTACAATTCTGATGTAGCCATTATCCCAAGATCTTGTCAACTAGGGCACTGTTTTCTTCCTTTTTTTAAAACTTAGCCCATTTTACTTCTAAATAACTGTGATGCCTATCTCTTTTTTATTATAATTGATTCCCCATTCTCTTCAATGTAGCTCCTTTAAATTCCCTTATGGATATTGGCAACAAGAAGTTGGTAGCTGTAAGGACAGAGTATTCTGATTTCTTCTCCTGTCCCTGGATATTTAAACTGTTTAGTTTAGAGTAAAAGAGAATTATCCAAAGCACTTGTTAGACATACGCTTTGGATATGAATTATGAAGCTGTACAGAATATGTGTGGAAAACCCCAGGGACTATAAGCCACTATAGAATTACTTTCTTACTGACATTTTCACACGAAGTGTCTGATATAAGAATATCAGCCTTTTGCTCAGCCTTTTGGAAACCAACTGGTGGATTGAGTCAAGGTTTCAATAAGTACCACTATTGCTTATTATTTATAATTTCAGACTTTTAAACACAACACAAATTGGTGGTTTCTTCACTGACTCACATATATGTGTCTATTACTGAAAGTTTTGGTACATTCAAAAGGTCACGATTTCTCTCTTTACAAGATCAGAATTTGAAAATCAATGTGAATATGGCACATAGATCTCATTAAGTCATTTAGGTTTTTAAAATTATTTCTCATGATTATTTTCTAATTGTATATAGTATAAGTCAATACAGATATATGCAATTAGAAGTGAGGGATTACATCATATTGACTCAATAGAAATTAGATTTCTATTCATAAAACTTTTATTTAAGATAATGTTTGGTACTAAAAATTCTGGTAAAAACAAAGTGCGTTCGAATCTTTTATGCCCCTCTTTTTATAGCAGTAGAGCTTGGTATTATTTAAATCTTTGTTTCTGTTTTTTTTCTTTTTCTTTTTTTTTTTTTTCGTGCTATTCAGTGGTTGAATATGTGTTTGCAAAAATTGTTCTCCATATTAGAGGTAGAAAGTTTTGATAAATGCTTGCAAAACCAGTAAGTTTAATGTTCTCTCTCATTTAGGAATAACATGGAATTAAAGAAACAAGAAGAATTTTTACATGAGCCATCACTCCTTCTCTCTATGTCTGTGTCAAACCACAAGGACCAATTTGGGATTTGAGGAATTTTGGAGCAATCCAAAGGGCTCTCTAAGCTTCCTACTGTAGGGAGGACTGAAATGTCAAAGTCATCTTGATTGTCATATCACATCTTGCTGCAAACTTGCTGCCATGAAAACCCACAAATGCTTCTTCTCCATGAACAGCATCTCCCCAATTAAAGCCATTTTTATCAAGTCTGACCATTTTCAGGCAAAAATATTGATTAGTTCACCTACAGTCAGTGAATAGAAATATCTCTTAATGAGAACTATAACAACCTCTGAGCTCTGCTCTTTAACCTTGTAATATACTCTCTCAATTTTTGGTTAAGTGGTCGAGTGGCATATCACCAGAGATAGAAAGACATTCCTGTTCCTCATTGTTGACATGAGAATGCACAGAAGACATGCTCAAGCTTCTTCTTAATGAGGATGGAGGTGGGAGAGGTAAATAAAAAGGCCCCTTTACAGAGTGCTTTCTGCTTGTTTGACAGGATTCTTCTAAGTGACCAAACATTATTAGGTGGCACTTGTCCATCAAAGAGTACTGTCATTGAGGAGAAATGCCATTAAGAAACCACAGATTGAACTTTCAGGCTTACAGTTATTTAAGCTGCATAATTCTGTATAACAATGAATATAGTATTTACAATATTACCCCAAATAACTTCCATTTGGCAGATATAACCCTAGATTACTGTTCAGGAACTGCATGCCATGCCATTAAATTAACACTGAATTCATGTACAGGACAATTAAATTAGTACATCACCCCACTGCATCCTACTCTCATTTCACCTATCTCAAATTTGATCACCCTTTGCTCTATAAGGCATGGCTGACACAGGTTGCTATAATGCCAGTTTACCAAAGAGATTTAAAAAAATTGTTTAGAGAGTGCACACACTTCTTCAAAGATAAATGCACACCAGAGTAAATCCTAACAGCTTTTAATTTCCATGCTTTTCAGTTTTATTGTTGTAAATGCAACTGTTTATAGGACTAATGACACAGGCTGGCTCTGTTGAGTCAATTACACCAGTAGGCAGTTGGATCAGATTCTTTACTCATGTTCCATTTACACTGTGTGGTTGTCTGATATTTGACTAAATTGAATTGCACCAGAGCGCCTCCATCTTCTGCATCTCTGCGCACTTTATAGAACAATGAAATAAATGATAATATGCTGGATGCGGGGTGGTGACTGCACAAACACATGCAGCCACAGCTATACAGTGAGCAACAGTCAGCCAACAGCTCGGTTTGTTTTATTAGATGCCTGAACTATGGCAGGATTCCATGGGAGGAATCTTACAGATGTACGCATGTGTGTATGTGCTTTGATTTTGAGTTTATTGTTGTTGTTTCTCAATTTTATAAGGGAGAAAAAAAGTGGGGTCCAAGAAGAGAGAAAAGGGGGATATCTGTGATGTTGAGAGCTTATGGTAGTGACAGTAACACAGGACCATCTGGACTCGAGTAACATGCAGACAGATGCTGCGCAGGCTCCCCACACACTCCTAAATGCCAGAGTGCTTCTCTACTGACCCACAACTAAGTATGCGATTCTGGTAATGAGCCGCCCAGTGTGCAGAGATCTTGATGGTTCCAATTTATGCCACACTGTGGGAAGATGCATAATAATAATGCAGGAGGGGGTTCCTTGGAACCTGCCTGTGGCTTGCTCACTCATTTCCCTCATGACCTATACCATGATGCTGTCACCAAGTATTGCATTCCTTATATGAACTAGACATAGTGTGGAAATAATCTCATCTAATCCCAACAGAAAACCCCATGAAAACAGTAATGTCCGTCGTAACACATAAAGGACTGAAGTGTCAGGGACATTTACTTATTTGCCCTAGAGCTCCTGGTATTAGGCATTATAGAAAGCTGAGTTGGGGAATCAGATGTGTCTAAACGAAATCATCTTCTTTTACTATGTCATACAGCACAGCTTCATTATCATTGTTTAAAACTTGGTTGGTTTTTAGGGCCAGAGTCCTCATAAAACGTGCAAACTTGTCTTTTAAGAAATGTTTGTTGAATGTATAATTTAATTTTTTTTAATGTAATAGTACCTCTAGCCTAAAGCATAATGTCAAAAATAACCAGTGAAAGCTTAGTAGTATATAATCTTCATGAATCTTGGAAATAATTAGATAATCTAGCCTCAGTGGGAAAGATCCCACTTGGGAACTACATTTCAGTGATCAGTTTAGAAATAATACAACTAATTGGGAGAAATCACTTATTCAATTTGCAGAGGTTTTTAATCCTAAGTAAATAGTCAAGTGATGTCGATGGTAATTCTGTGTACGTTCACAAGTTAATCCTGGAGTACAATTTATCTATTTATTTGAATTAAGCCAAGATCAACACAATTCTTTTAATAATAATAGAAAAACCAGTAAAAGAAAAACCAAAGCTATTTTTTTTCACTTGTCTCATAAGGAAACAACTGGTGCAAACTTGGTCCTTTCCCATTTCATTCTTTTTGAAACTTTTCTAATGTTCTTTCTCCAGTGCATTTTCACCATCTTCCATGGACTCATATTTTGGGACAACGAGACTGGAGATGAAGTACGAAAGAGCTAAAACACTTTGGACCAGACATTCAAGGTGTAGGATGATCAGAGGGGGCCTCTCTCACCACATTAACAATACAAAGCTGAATTTGGGGACCTTTGATCCCAATCACACTGAACTCTTTCCCTCGTTGCTGATCTTTCAGAAGTGAAGTTCTACCTACAGAAAATTTTAGAGGGTCATGGTGATAGCTTTAGGTTTCTGTTGGGCCTACACAATAAATAATGTATTGGCAATCACTTTAATACAACTAATGAAGAAGTTTAGCTAAAGATCTACAGTTTCTGCACTAGTCAAGAGCACAGTTGAGAAGCATAATTTAAATAGACTCGAGAATGATTACTATTCAACTTCCAAAGGTGTGTAATAATGTCGCTTGACATGGGTTGGTATATTTTAATAACCATCTTCTCCAATTTCTGGCAAAACTGAATGATGGACAGAACATATAAAAAGTATCTGAATTTTAGTCTTCTGCAGCAACTTACCAAGTGAATTTGTGTTTGCATCTCTAACTCTTTGCTTTAATCACTCTGTCTCCCAGACTTAAAAAAGTTCTAAGAAGCTTCATGGTAGGTAAAAAAAATTCCAGTAAAATCATTAATAAAAATTTTAATAGTAAAGCAATGTCTCAAATATATTGTGTTTAATCCTCAAGACTTCATGCTCCTTAAATATTATCTTAAAAATTGAAACAAATTGGAAAAAAAATTCAAAATGCCCTTTTAAAAGTATTGTGACCATTGTAAACATCAATAGTTTCAACTACATATTTTTTGAGTTCACAAAACAAAGGCAAGTAGAATAACATGAGATCTCAATAAAGTTGAGCAAATTATCCTGAGTTCATAGAAACCAAGGTATTCAGTAGCAATAACAACATCAATGACATAATAGTCAACATATATATGTTGAGCATTTGCTTGCAGCTGAGCACCATGTCAGCACAATCCTAAAATGTGTATATTTCTGCCTTATTTTACAAATGAAGAAACTGGGTTTAGAGAAGCCATATACCTTCCCCAAGGTCATTTGACTAGTATGTTCAAGAGAAAGACTCTATTTTCTTTATTCCAAAATTGTTATCTTTTCAGTGATCCTATTCTCAAAAAATGCATTTTTTCTATCTAAAAACTAATGAAATAATTTGTTTCTTTTAAAAAGCAAATATATAAGACATATGATCCAGGTTTTGCCTCTAGTTCACTTACTATTGTCTCCCATAAGAGCACAGTGTATCATTACTTTTTCCAGTATATCAAGGAGGCTGTACTGAACAATGTTTAGCCATATACAGGGTTCAGACTCTCTGAAATCAAGTGTAGCTTGTATTGCCTAACAGCAGTGTCGTGTTGGCCAGTTAACTTACTTAATCTCTCTGTGCTTGGGCTACCATATCTGTAAGTTGGGGGTCACAATAGTTCTTACCCTATGGGTTTATCATGCAGATTGGATGAATTGAGCTCATATGTACACAGTAAGTACTCAGTAAGTCTCAGTTAAAGTTATCATGGATATCAACAGTTGAATGAACAAGGGCAGATATGTCAGCTTGGAAGATTCCCATCTCAATGTTTTCATCTTATCCTCTACCAAGCCACTCATGCTTTCTTTAGAACAGTCAGGTCTTTTTATTTCTTGATGCATCATTTTGATAATTTTTTCAATGAGATAGAACAGTTTATTTTTGGAGTAGTGTTGCCTATTGTCAGTCAGCTCGGTGGGACAGGGAGTACCAACTGCCCTTGGAAGGCACCAAGATATTATCTGACATATGCTCTCAACCACAGAATTTGGCTGCACCCCAGTGCCTCGATACAAACACTTCTATCACCAGGTGAGCTGATTATTTGAGGTAATTTACTCACCTGATCTTCCATTAGCACGGCTTCACAAACCAGAGCCTGTGTTATTTTTAGTGAAATGATGACCCTGCTGCAGAACACAGGCCCATTAAGGATACCTAATTATGGATGATAGTCCTGTTTAGCTGTTAAGGGAGTGAGACATGAAAGGAATTTGTGAAGTTAAATTACTGGATAACAGGACACTTTTTTTTTGTACAGGTGACTCATGATTTAAGCATAAGCGACAATGAAAAACACACCATTATTTAAGAAATCATTTTATGAAAAAACGAGGATTTCACATACATTTGGCACATTCTCACCTAAATTGACCTAGTATATTTACAAGAATATGTCAATTACAAATGTGCCCTTTAGAAGAGAGAGAAGGAGTACAGATTCCAAGATAATAAATACTGGGGGAAAATCAGAATATTGGCTTCCAGCTGGCATGGCAGAGGTGGTTATAATTGAGAAAAATAAAAACTGGGATTAGGCAGCCATTCAGTATAGTCAAGCTGCTACTCTGCTGCCACTAGACGAGTATGCCTCAAAATGCAACTTTCATCATTTTGTAACAACTGTGGTCCCTGCACTGCTATAAAAGAATACCCGTCCTGTCCTCGCGTTTTCTTTATGGATACCAGTTGCCTTTCTAAATTTAAGTAAACATCACTATTCTTTTCTTTTCTTTTTTCCTTTCACGGTCCAAGTTTTGAAGGCTATTTCATGTACTTCTTAACTAAAAGTCTAAGTTGGTTAAGACCACAAAGTGAAAGAATTAAGAAGTAAAAACTGGCCCTATTTCATTCATGCTCAGTACTTAGTAAGATGTGAACCCTCCTTAATTCTGCAACGATCTGAGCAAAGAAGACAAAATTTGAAGTAAGCAATCTTAGAGGAAAGTCTCTCAAACACATAAATCATTTCAATTTTCAGACTGCTACTTACCTTTCTGGGTACAAGGGCCTCTGTCTGGGGCCTTTCCTCTAACCTCACCATCTGGCAGCAGAGTTTTAAGACGCAGTCTGTTTGGGGTCTTTATTTTCGTACTTACCCGCTTAATGCATTTACATTTGTTTTAGAGACAAGAATAAAAGTTGAATTTTATCTTAGCCTGTGCTATTTTGAAATCAAGCATCTGGCTGGCTGGAAAAGGCTACGGTACCATTTTGTTTTATAACTTCGAAGGTGCTGAACTCCATTATGAAGGAATTAAATTCTCATACGGTATTTTGCTGGTGCTGTCTTTCTCAGAAGTCATCATCCTTAGTACTCTGCCTCATTTTGCACCAGAATCATTCTTCGCCAAATGAAGTCAGGGTTACTCAAAAAGCAGTGTTAGGGAAGCAAAGACTCCAATCTGTAGAGGGGACCATAGTTTCATTGTGCCCATCAGAAACTCTGAATTGGATCTCCTCACTAAACTCCTTCTATAATTTTGTCAGCCACATTTGCAGTTCTGTGTCTGTATCACCGTACTTTTACCATTCAAACATGCTGTACACTGTACTTTTACCATTCAAATATGTTGCACCGTGTCATTCCTTTCTTGTTTTGTTTTTTCTCTTCCCATCTTTCTTTTCATGTTTTATTTATTTTTCTTTTTTTTTTCCCCCTTATGTCTTCTCATCTACTGGCAGCTGTCTCCCCTGACCTCTTACCTCTGAAACGACTGGGGTGTGTAGTTTCAGCATACCTCATAGGGCTTCAGTAAAAATTGTCTTGTCTACCATCTCAAAGAAACACCCGTTTGTCAACAGATCACACACAATGATAGTGATGGTGCTGGAAGCTTCCGTATACTGACCATCTTGATTCCGAAGACAGCAGGCACCTGAGGAGGCAAATCTTTTCCTTCTAATGTTGAATAATATAATTTCTATTCACATCTCAATACCCGCACTTTACTTCCAGAAGCATCCTGCTTCACTTTGAAACTTGGTCCGTTAATGTGTTGGGAATAGAGATAGATTTCGTAAGGGAAAATGTGCTTATGGGCTCTGTTGGGAAGGAGGGTGGTCTCCTTGTGGCTGTCTCTTTTTAAAATTGGAGGCATTTAAAACTGTATAATTCTCCAGAACTGTGTCTTTAGGAAACAGATTTCTCACTGTCCTGATGCCGAGCGGAGCAACCCTCTACCTGACAGGGCTGAGCTGTGGCTGCTTCTCCAGAGGAGACAGGACAGTGTCTTCTCAGGAACAAGATAAGGCAGCCAAACTGCATCTCCTGAAACACGCTTCATTTTTGTTGCTGTTGCCCTCTACCCTTCCATCCCCTCCTCCAGGTCTGCCCTGGATGCCCTCCTGAGCAGTACGTGAGCTTTATGGCTGCCTTTCCTTTTTTGTAAATTAGAGCTGCCCTAATGTCTCAGCCACAGGAGAGGGACAGGGGAATCAGAGGCAGGCAAGGCCATTTCCTGCACCAGTTATGCGACCGACCTGATGAGAGAGGGATTTTATTACATTCCAACCCAGGCCATCATCCAGAAATGGAGACATTCGGTTAATTTTACTGAAGGCAATATTGATTTTTTTTAACATAATCCTCCACTTTTTTTTGATACAGTAATTTTGCTTTACCATTGCAATCTATAACTGAAATCATTCACCTTAACCAGAATATTAAATATAATGCAGTAGATGTATATTGCCACACTTAAATTTTTACTGAATCAAAGGCTTGATTCTTAAGCACAGACCTTCATCAGTCTTTATACTCAATTAGCATAATTTTAGTCTTTTAAAAATCAAGAAAGTTTCCTTAATTATTGCTTATGTATGGTTAAGTCAGGGATGTATATGCGGTAAGATTTTTTAAAGTAGACTCAGGATCTATTAAAATGTAATATTTGAATTAAATAAGAGTTGGGGTGAGAAATCATAAGGGGTTGTTTTTATCAATTCACATTTTTCTCTATTTCTTTGAGAGGCGGCAAAACACAAAAAAATTACAAATATGTCTTTTTTCTCTTCCAGAGTCCTTATTTCTCTTGATTATTTTTTAATGTAGCAGTTTGCTCATTCAAGAATAGATCAGGAGCTAACTAGTTTTAATTTCGGGTATCCCAAATTGGATAACAAGGTAAGTTGTTTGTTTCCAATTTTGCAAGGTGAGTATGCAATTCTTTTAGGTAGTAGTGGATGATAATAAACCACCTACAAACAAAACACCCAATCCTGAATCTTGGCATTCTATGGTTGTGCCATAAAACTCTATTACCTCCTCCTCAAAGGGTTAATGGAGCCACTATCTGGGGGACAATTCATTCTCCTGCTAAACGCGATGACAAATAACCATTATTCTTTCCAACTGCACTGATAATCGGGACAGCTTCAACATTTTCGCCGGTATAAGTGAAACCATTAATCCTCTTGGATTTCATGATAAGTGGTGACTATAAAATAATGACTGTGTCATTGCAGGCAAGAAAAAATGTTAACAATTAAAACAAGTTAGCCATTATCTTACCGAGTACTGAATCGCTTTCACATTTCATTTGCAATATTGTAAATGATATGTACCTTATTAAAAAGCTCTTATTATCCAAGAAACCTAATTAGTCAAAAATTCTCAGTCACCACTATAATTCTCTAATGATGTAAATTCTACAGCAGGTATTGTGACATGGGGGAAAGTTTCTGTTTATCTATAAAAGACTCACAATATGTAATTGTTTCCCCAAAAGTATCATAGAGAATAGGCATGGCTGATTTTTCTTTTAACAACTAATGATGTTTTATTTTAAGTGATCCACCTGGATATTATTGAAAAAATACAAAATCTCTCCTTAGCTAACAGTGTATTTAAGCCAAACATTAAGCTTTCTGCCAAAAGATGATAAAAGTCCAGGAAAATAACTATTACAGTTTTATACTGCTTTGGAGATGCATTTTTTTCTCCTCATGCTCAACGTTTAAGCTTTTTATAAATGAAACTGATGGACTGACGTATGAGACTTAATGCACATATGTGCCTGAAGGGAGAGGTCCCACATTTCTCAAAAGGAATGTCCAAGATCATGTTCAAACCCAATATCTTTATTTTCTAGAACTATAAAATGATAAAAATTATAACAACAGTTCTGTAGAAAGAGTATGAATACAGATAATTTATTACCTACATGTTTGTTAGAATGAAGTAAACATTGTCAGGATAATTCTTCACACAAACACAACTATTTTCTCTTTGAAAGCCAAATTAGAAAAGGGGAATGTATGTGATATGCAGATTCATAATGGGGTATTGCACAATGCACTAACATATCTTATTCTTTTTGAAATGATTCATGTCAAGCACTTAGAATTCTTGTTGTTAATGTGTTCAATAAATGTTAGCTATTTTAGAATCATCAGTATATCAGGTTACTCTCATGATATTCAATGGAATGCATATGCATATAGGTGGATGTATAACAGACATACATGGACGTTCCTACATAATATGTGTCATAATAGAAATGACAGAAATTAGCAGCCTTTTTTCTAGAGTCAAATTCTGCGATGGTGAGTATTAGCTATCACTTTGCAGAATTTTGAAATATTGTTTTCCCTCTTTCAGTTTAAATTGCTTATGTACTTAGTGCCTACTTTGTGTACAGCTCTGGGTTTGGTAGAAGAGGGAGGAGAAAATAAAAAGAAGCTCTGTGTGGCCCTTACTCTCAGCAGATATTTTATTTATCTGATGAACTTCGCCTGGGCATCTTGTTTCTTAAGACTTTATAAAATTTTGTGCAGGTATTGTAAAAAATTATATGTATATGTATATTCTGGATATTAATCCTTTGTCAGATGTATATTTTGCAAATGTTTTCTCCCACTTTGATGGTTGCCTTTTCACTCTGTTGACTGTTTCTTTTGCCATGAAGAACCTTTTAAGTTTGGTATAATCCCATCTGTTTATTTTTTCCTTTGGTTGCCTGTGCTTTTGGGGTCATATTCATGAAGTCTGCACCCACTCCTACTTCTTGGAGTGTTTCCCGTATGTTTTCTTTAAGGAGCTTTATTGTTTCAGGATGTGTATTTAATTCTTTAATCCACTTTGAGTTGGTTTTGGCATATGGTGAGAAGTACAAGTCTAGTTTCATTCTCCTACATGTGAAAATCCAGTTTTCCCAGCACCATTTGCTGAAGAGTCAGTCTCTTCCCCAGTGTGTAGACTTGCTGCCTTTGTCAAAGATCAGATGGCTATAGGTGTCATAATAAAGACTCTCCACAAGTTAGGTATAGATGGAAAGTATCTCAGCAAAATTAAAGCCATATATGAGAAGCCCACTGCCAATATCATCCTTAAGAACAGGAACTAGACAAGGATGCCCACTCTCACCACTCCTATTCAACATAGTGTTGGAAATACTAGCCAGAGCAATCAGAGAAGAGAAGGAAATAAAGGGCATCCAGATTGGAAAAGATGAAGTCAAACTGTCCGTGTTTGTGGATGATATGATCCTATATATTGAACAGCCTAAAGTCTCTACAAAAAAGCTTTTAGTGTTGATAAATGATTTCAGCAAAGTTGCAGGATACAAAATCAACATGCAAAACTCAGCAGCATTTTTATACTCCAACAGTGAAAATGCAGAAAAATAAATCGAGAAAGCTAGCACATTTACAATAACCAAAAATAAAATAAAATAAAATACTTAGGAATAAAGTTAACCAAGGGTGTGTGTGAAAAATCTCCATGAAGAGAACCACAAGCCACTGTTGAGAGAAATTAAAGAGGACACAAGAAGATGGAAAGATATCCTATGCTCTTGGATGGGAAGAATTAATATTGTAAAAATGTCCATATTATCCCAAATGATCTATAGATTCAAAGCAATCCCCATCAAAATTCCAATGACATTTTTCTCAGAAATGTAAAAAACTATCCAGACATTTATACGGAACAATGAAAGACCAGGAATAGCCAAAGCAATCCTGAGGAAAAAAAATAAAGCTGGAGGCATAACACTACCTGTCTTTAAACTATACTACAAAGCTATAATAACCCAAACAGCATGGTACTGGCGTAGAAACAGACGCACGGATCAATGGAATAGAATAGAGAACCTAGAAATCAATCCTTTCCTCTTCTTTTTTATTTAGATCATGCCAGCAATGACTCTTCAAGGAATTAAAAGCCATTGTAACTGAACTAAACAACATGGATGCTTCTGAAAACAAACCAATCATGCCAACCTGGACATGTTGCTACAGGAATGGAGTGAGAGCTGGGGCCTGTCTCAAGTGAACTGTGTTTCCCAAAATACAAATGTTGAAGACTTAACCCCCCCAATGTAACTGTTTTGGGGTCTTTAAATAAGCAATTAAAGTTAAATGAGGTCATAGAGCTATGGGGTGGGCTCTAGTCCAATGCAACTGGTGTCCTTTTGAGAAGAAGAGACACCAGGGATGCACACACAGAGAGGAAAAACCCTGCAAAGACACAGCAAGAAGGTGGCTGTCTGTAAGCCAAGTAGAGAGGCCTGAGAAAAACCAATCCTGCTGGCACCTTGATCTTGGACTTCAGTCGTCAGAACTAATAGGAAAAAAAGTATGTTCCTCAGACTCTCTTTTACCTGGTTGTTAACAAGTGTGTAGGAAAAGTGGATATCCAATGGCATTTGAGAAACAGTGAGTTGCATGTAGTTTACCAGATTTCTTCACGATGATAATTTTGCAGCATTTAAAATATACTGACATGAATTGGAATCTCTGGTATGGGAATATTATAGACAGGGTTTCCAAAATTGAAAATGAAAGCCAGTTTGGCCCCATCTTAGGGTATTTGCTTTCCTTGTAATATACTTTGTCATCCTTGGTGTGCTGGTGTGAATAGAAGGTTTGAGAAATCACAGGAATGTTGGGTTTTGGACAGTTGTATCTCTTTTCTCTTGCATGCTGGTCTTCACCATCCTGGAAACTTGGTCTAGGAATGGCTCTAAAAAGAGTGTGACAAGGGAGATGAAGGGAATGTGGGTCAATTTCCAGGCAATTATGCAGGGAGGAGCTGAAGGAAGGAGTGGAGAACTTGGCTTTGGAATCAGACAGCCAGTCAGTTTGACTGACTGCACTGCTTTTTTCTGTGTAATCCCTCAATTCTCTGTAATTGAGCAAGTGATTGAGCCTTGGTTCTTTATCTAGCAAATAGGGAAGACAATGCCCTAGTCAATTAAATGCTCAACAAATGGGGGAGATCATTGAGTAGAATCAGGTAGCCAAGGAGGGAAAATAGGGATATCAGTTATCACAGGGCATTCCATCTATTCTTGTGATTCTCCGCACACTCATTAGCTATTTTAAACTCATGGGCTGCTGGAATTTGGGCATTCTGAAATCGAGAATTTACATCAGCTCTTGTAAAAGAATGTATATACTCCCATTAGTGAAGGCATTTTATGGATTAGAAGGTGTTCATTACACAAGTTCATGTGCCTCTGTAACCTCCCACCTGCAGTTTTCTCTGCCTGGAACTCTTCCCTGTGCCCTCCCCATCTGATAGCTTTCTGCTCTGCCTGCACATCTTGACTCAGGCATTGCCTCTTCTCTGAGGCATTCCCCAGCTCTTTCAGGTAAGCTCAGGTGCTGGCTCTCCTACTCTCTTCCTCATCAGGTGCTTCCCACGAGTGAGATCCTCTCACTGCAGCCTATTCGCCCTCCTGTCTCCCTAGCCAAAGACACACAAAATCAAAACTACAAGGATGTGCCTCGTGCTGGGGTCCTTGGGATCTGCAAGGAACCTCGGGCACTCAACAGACATTGTGGTTTTGCTTTTGTTTTTGTTTTGATTTGAAGTTAGGTTTGCTTGTTTTTTAGTTTTTAGGAATTACTTTTTTGTTTCTTTGTTTTGTGATGCTTAAATGGGGATAATTATTATATTTAACAACATACAGTGTCATCATTTTTCTTGTCCCTTACCAGTTGGAGGAATTAGGTTTTTTATTTAATTTTTTTGAATATGTAAATCATGTATGTGATTTCTAAATCAAAACTATTAATGGACATTTGTTGAAGGACAGAATAAAGTGATCATTATTTCCAAACCTCAAACTGGAACACATGATGTTCTTTTAATAAGCCATGCATCTGTATAAAATTTCTTCCAAGGGTATGTGTATTAAACTAGAGCTAGTTACATGCTAGTTACATTTTTAAATAAAAGTCCTTCATTTAAAAGAATAAATTGTTCAAAATCAGACCTGCCTTGGCTTCAGGTGGCCATGTGTACAATGTGTGCGTGCATCACTTTGTCATCTGCAACACAACCCAGTTCTGACCTTGCCATGTTCGCACCACATTCTCCTGTTATCTGTAAGGCAATGATGGGATCCTGCCTCAAATAAAAATAGAATGCATCAGGGCCTCTGAAGGAAATAGACTGGTAAGTGTTAACGGCAATCTACTATTTTCCTAATATCCACATTCACCATGAAACCATTTTCCTTAGATACATCTTGTAATTTAAGGGGTGTGAGATCATGCAGAAGTCAAGCCATAAATCCTGCTGATGGCTTAATCCCTAGACAATCCCATCAGTGTTCCCCCAGAAATGCCTATTTTTTCTTCTCACCTACAAGAAGCCTGGAACTGACTGCTTCGTGGAGCCATAACTTTCAAGCTTGCCCGGCCACTGAGGTTACTGCAAGCTGCCTCCTCTAGTCTCCACAGCCTTGGTTGCCTTAGGGACAAAAGCTGGTCTGGTAAGGCCACATGGTGGCTCCAGTTCCCACTAACATTAATCACATTGCACATTGCCCTGTATTTGGAGCAGTAGGATTTCCTTACACGTTGTTGGCTGGCCAACTGAGCAGAGCCACTCCTGAGAAGTACCCCATATTTCACATCATCCCAATTCTCTCATTTTTAGAAGAGATGCTTATTGTTTTACCCTTTTAAATTCTGGTCTCATAACACTTTCAGGAACTTTACAATTTCTTAAATCACCATAGTGATTTTGAGATAAAATGCTTGCAAATACCACGCCTCTTGTAATACTCATGACTGTGCATGAGAAAGGATCTCACTGACCAGGAAAACCAAGGTTTGGAGAGATTAGTAATTGTTCAAAGTCATATGGCTGGTAAGGAGGTGAAACTTTAATGCAAACTCGGCACCTTTAACTCCAGTTCTTTCTTATTATTGAACCCTTTTGTCTACTTTTGAGATGGAGTTCAAGGGCAAAACTACAAAATAATACCAGAGACTCCTATTGGAAGGTGTTTCCAGTGAATTATTTGCTTTGGAAATATTTGTCATGATGTTTTAATAGGTCTGTTAAATGAAGATTATAATTTCTCTTTTTGCTTATCTGATAACCAGTTTACCGAAACTATAAATCTGTCTAGATAGCTGAAATATTCAGATTCTGGCAGAAGAATAAGCATCCACTATACAATCTTGCTGCTAAATCTGTATCAGATTCTGAGCCTAAATGAGAAGTTATGGTACAATCACAAATGCATACAGCAGTGCTGTTTAGTAATATGCAGGGGAGAGTCAACAAAACAGTCAGCTCACGTACTAGAGGGGCTTGGCTCTAAAGAACTTCAACCTACAGACATCTGGGCAATGCAGTGTGAGAAACAAAGTGTGCAATATTTGAAATGCTCACAGGAAAAATTTGCTGGGCTTTTTGTACCTTAACCCCTGCCAGGCCTGAATTATGTTCAATTCAATTTGCTTTGGCCTTTCTTATTTCTTAAGAGAAAGTAATACATACATGTAATTTCTTTTTTCCTTGAGAGTGTAATGTTCAAAAAACAAGCAGCAGTTCAAGCCAAAGCAACCCCAATGAAAGCAAATACTTCAGGGAAGGAATTTAACGATAGCCCTGGTGCTGTGAACTGTAAACCAGTGTGCTGCTTCTGGATAGTTTGAGTGGAGTGAGAGTCTGGTCCTGCCTTTGCCTTAGAGTCACAAGTTTATCAGAGCCTGCCTGAGGTCATTACTCCTGAGGTGACCGTCTTGTAACTAAGGAGATGCTACAGGCAAGGGGGGCCTGTCGTGTTCCATCTACTCTTCAGGCCTCAGCCAGCGTCTGCAGGTGTTTCTCTGTATTGAATCTCCCTGGGGAATCCTTGGCTTCACAGCAAAAGCCGGCTGAAGTGAAAGTGATTTGATTTGGATCCTATTACAGGCACTTTACCTCTTCTATTTCCGTGATAATAGCAGATTGGAGTCGATTATTGTACTGGGAGGGGAGTTAATGTGATGTCGAGAAACATTGGGAAAACTGGCACAGGGAGAGAGGGATAGATAAAAAGTTTAGCACAGATTGAAATCTGCAGCACAGACTGGTGCATCCACCTTGAGTCACTGAGGTGTTTTGCAAAGGGTCGGGATCATTTCCCCCACTGGTGCTGGTTAAGGGTCAGAGGATGCTGTGGCTACTCGGTTTAATTGAACCAGCCTCTCCTGCCCTCCTAATCCGTTTGCCCCTTCCTCTGCAGCCCTCCCCAGGCCATACTGTCTGCTGTTGGGCCAGGGGCTGCAGAACCCACAAGCACTGGTGGCCTGTGGTTCTTTTCCCAGGAGGTAAGAGGGTGCCAGCCAAAACCAACTCACTTGTAATGGTCACACAGCCACAAAGATATTGGAGCTTATTTTAAAAGAACTGTTTTATGTTGCTTAACCTAAGAGAGGGAAAACATTGAAAAATTTCCAAGCACTCCTGCTAGGGAAACAGGCAGTATCTGCAGGGATGCCTGTCAGACCTCTTTCCCAGTGATCCCCAAACCATGTGTCCAGCATCAGAAGGAAGCAACCTTGGGTTAGAAAAACATGACACAGCAGATAACACACTCCTAATAGAATAGAAGAGCAACACTGGACCAGCTGAAACCTGAATTTATCAAAAAGTAAGTGAGTTTTGCTGTATGATTTATCCCTTGTATTAAAACGATGTATCACTATCGATGTAATGATGAACACTATCAAATATTGTGTATTGTTTTGACTAGAATTTTCACTTTTGAAAACTGTCCACCGTATATTTCTGCTTTCTCAACATGTGATCCTAATAAGACGCATTATTCATTTGAGACTAGATTTTCGTCTTCTTTGCAGTTACGTAAAGTAGATAAGCAGAATGTTATTTTAAAAGGCGCTAGAGCAAGGTGGGGAAGGAGTCTTTTTCCACATTTGCTTTTGTCTTGTTTAACTCGAGGTATGATATGCATACAGAAAAGAACGTTTCATACACAGATAAATGAAGCATCCCCAGGTTCAGAAGAACTACACAAACGCTCTGGAGGCTGTCCTCCTGCTCTGTGTCTCCCTCAACAAAGTCAGTCTCTGTCTCGACATCACACAGCACAGATTGGTTTTGTCTGCTTTGGAACATCAGTGAAATCATCCAGTCTGTGTTCTTCTGTGTCTGGCTTCCTGCATACCCCATCGTATTTATGAGATTCATACATAATGTTACATACGATTGTGGATTGTTCATTCTTATTCCTACAGTATCCATTCTGTGAATATGCCACAATTGGTTTATCCATTTGAATGTTTGGGGCATTCTGGCCATGACAAATAGTGCTGTCCTTGGGTAAACATAAGTAAGCTTTTCTATTGGGCACATTCTCAGAAGTGTGGCTGCTCTGTGACAGGCTAGGCACGGCCCAGCTCTAATAGCTACTGCTAACAGTTATCCTAAGTAGTTGTACCAGTTTTCACTCCTATCAGCAGTATGTGATGAGAAGCCTTGATTGCTCCACATCAACACCACTACTTAGTATTTTCTGTATAGATTATCTCCTGTGAATTTAGTTTGTCTTTCCCTGAGGACTAAAATGTTCAGTAACTTTTTACATACTTACTAGCCATTTGAAAATCCTCTTTTGTTGAATGTGCATTCAACTAATTAGCCCATTTTTTCTATGGAATTGTCTCTCATTGATTTGTAGGAATTCTGTACATAGTCTGGATGCAATTTTTTGTGCAATATATGAATTACAACTATATTCTGGCCACTCTTTGGGCTTCGTTTTATTCACTTAATGGCCTTTGACTCATAGATAATCTTGATTTTAATATAATTCAATTTATCATGTTTTCCCTTTAGGGTTATGCTTTGTGTTCTGTTTAAGAAAGCTTTGCCTATTTCAAAAGGTTGTATTTCTAAACAAACTGTCTTGTAGCAATAAATAAACTTTCCTGGATTCTGCCATATTTTTGGTTTTTGACTCAACTGCAAACCAGTTTCATTAGGCAAACATGAAATTTCACAGACTTCCTGCAACAGCTGCATGTATGATATTATTAACCTTGAAATGGAGTATACCACAGAACCCCAGCAATGTTAGCAGACCAAAAGGAGACAGGAGTGAGAAAGTAGGCTTTGTCCGTAATTCTGTACTCGCTTCACTCCAGACTACGTATTTAAGATCACATGCATATCTGACACTCAATAATCTTCAACTTTCTCATTTTTAAATGGGAAATAGTAATAGCAATTACCTTATTGGGTTGCTATATGAATTAAATGAGAAAATGCATAGCACTTTACATAGGATCTGGTGTAAGTGAACTGAATAATTGTTTAGTATTATAATTGGCATTACTGATATATGCAACTAATGTCTTATGGTTTACAAAGTAAAAGCAAATTTAGTTGGGACTCACAACAATTCTGTGACATGGGCAGTTATTTTCTCTTATTTAACCTCTCTTATGTTTTGTGTAATGTATTAAACCAGTGTTTAGTGAGCTCCCAAAATGTGTCAGGAACTCTTTTAAGCCTGGAGAATATAGCAGACAGAAGATGGGTAAAAGTTCCTGTTCTCATGGAATTTTTATTTTACTTCAGAAAAACTGAGAATTAATAAAATAAATAAGAAAAGGCTTGTATACTAGAAGATGGTAAGTGCTCTCAAGAAAAAGCAGAGAGTGAAAATAAGTAAAGATAAAGGGCAAATGTGATTTAAACAAAGGTTGACGGATGCCTCACTGAGAGCTAAGGAGGTGCAAGAGCAAGTCAGAGTGTGGGCACAGCAAGGAGTGAGCCCTACAAAAGGAAGGAAGGAAGGAATAAAGCCCAGGGGCCAAAGGGGGGCAGAGTGGGCATGACATAGGAGGCCATTGTATGGACTTTTGGCTATCACTCTGAAAGCAATCTTTGGAGAAGAGGAATGTTTTGGAAGAATAACTCTGCCTTTTGTGTTGAGTGTGACTGTGGAGTCAAGTGTCTACTCAGAGAAACCAATGAGGGGCCACTGTCATGGCCTAGGTGAGAGTTGCTGACGGTAGCATTAGAGATGGTGAGGCACTAGATTTATTTTGAAGGTACTAACGACGGGATTTACTGAGCTGTTGGATGTGGCATATGACAAAAGAAGAGTACTCAGATAGAAGTGCATGAATTGGGCCTGAGCATTTGCACTCATTGAATGGGGATGATGGAGGAAGAATAGGTGTAGAGGGAAAGATGCAGAAGAGCTCAGCCTTCTCAGGTGTCTCTGTGACACCTGAAATCATTTTCAGTTTTGCATCCCAAACATCAGCCTCCAAAAGTTTTCTTCTACCCTCTGATGATGTTCTTGGTATCTATATCCAGAATCAGTATTGTCTCTATGACACAAAACTCACTCCTCCAACGAGAGATGACTGTTTATGTTGAATCTGCCATAATCGATGGGATTCTTTGTTTATTCAACTGCAAATGTGAGGACTTAGAAAGTTTTATCTGATATGTGTAATGAACGACAGACTAGAGAAATAAGAATTTATATGGAAAAAAATCACCAATACTTGTCAAATGGGCTATTGGATAAAATGTCCTCAAAATAATGCAATCCAAGTTGATTATAGTGCTTCTTTATTGTGATAGCTACCCCTTTATCTATCTATAGAGGGAAAATACAAATGACAGAATGTTCACTTTAAAATATAAATATATATATAATTTAAATATATAAAATATAAATATAAAATACTATAATAATAAATCAGTACTTGTAGAATTAGGTGGCTAATTCCTTTCGAAGACATATAATCTAGTTGCTTTTGTATCTCCTAATTTGATCACTTCTATGAGTATGTGTCAAGGTGATATACAGATGATATGGCTCAGATGTTCTCAGCCTTCAAAACTTTTTCACAACTACGGTAACGAGTTCCCATGCATTGTGTGCATCTGCATGTGTCTCTGTGTATGTTATTGCTCTAAGTTACTTTCTTTGCTGGGTGGGGTATATTTGCAGATGGGAAGTGTGTCAGAGGCTTTCTAGAAGCTCATTACTCCTCGTTCCTCCCCCATTCTCCGAGGGAACATGGGAAGTTGCCATTTTCCAGCCTTCCTTGCAGTTGGGTTGGGCCACACGACTGGGTTATGAGCAGTGAAATTGGAAAGATGTTTGTGCATCACCTCTTAGTTCCAGTCAAGTCATTTTTATAACATAGATTAAACCATTACTTTTGAGCCAGACACTGTGAATAGATGGTTGGATATGCCATTCCCCATTGTTGAGGAGCTCCAACTCTCATGCAGACAGATACACTTTAGAGCTGTGGACAGAGAACACTGTGTAGGTCCATAGTGGCCATGTGTATAAACAACTATAGGACTCTGAAAGAGAAATGATTTATTCTACCTTCTTATCTAAGAATTGGAAAGGTAGCGAAAATTTGCAGAAAAAAAATGACATCCAAGAAAAAATTTCAGCAGAAAGAAATGGAGAGAGAGGACTTTAAAGGTAGAGAAATGGATGTGTGAAAATTTTTAAATTAAGCAAATAGTTCAAGAGGAGCCAAACTGAGGAAACTTCTTGGGATTTTAATTATTAAGCTCTTGTCCATTAGTTTCAAATTCACCTTCCTATATTCTGTTCTGTGATGGTGGACTGGAGAGTTTATTTCTCCTTTTGAGCAGACTTCCTGTTAGGTTTTGATAATGGGGCACCAGAGGGAGACTAGGAGGCACGAGAAGGGGTTTCTTTTTGTCTGTTTGCTTCTGTCCTTGTTAGGGTTAATGCCAGCAATGACCCTTCACCATGACAGCACCATTTGATTCAAAGCCCCAGCTATTTTCTGCACCTTGGAACCAGACATATTTCAGGGGCATCAGCACCAAATGAGGAGCATCTTCTTCTCAGAAGACTAAATTCCAATTCTTTGGTGCTTCCTCTGTTTCCAGGTTATGACAACCCTATCCTCTTTCTTTTCTTTCCCAGTCCTATGAGTGGTAGCTCTTCCTGCCTTTTGTGTCTCTGAATTATTTTATGTTTCCTTTATCCTCTCTCAGTCCCTCAACACCTATATAACCAAAATTAAATTCCATCCGTTAAAATATCTAGTGTGGTCTTTATTTTCCTGACTGGATCCTGAGTGATACAGTGTCATGCCTAAAAAGTGTCCAAAACAGCAGCTATATCATCAAGGAAAGACAAAGGGGGAGTGGAGAGAAGTCTTAAGGTAGGAATGGAAGGGATATGGTCAAGCCGAGGCCATGACTGGGAAAGGAGATAGTGAAGCTGTAATTTCCATTTAGGGTTTATGACTTGGGAGCAAAATCAGCTGGATTCAGTTCCATAAGTAAAGAACATGAAGGAAAGAAGCAGAGTGAGGGGTCAACTAACATGACAAAGCGGGAATTTTGTGCAGAAGGAATATCCGGCTTTAGGAGGTGGGGGTAACCGTTAAACAGGTCTTTGTTTCTGTTCTGGTGCTGTGGATTCCAAAAAGGTCCCTAGAGGAGGGAACAATGGCCAACGTGGGAAAAGGGAGTCAGTAAAGGGGCAGGGATAGAATGCAGAACCACTCAAGGCCAATTCATCATTGGGAGAGGACTAAAAGGACAAGCTGGCAAATGCCTATATCGGGCTCTGCCACAAGCCTGCGGTAATGAATGGCTGCGGGTGACTCCGTGGGACTTCTTGAAATTAATTCAGCTGTCAAGGAACAGGCAGGGTGATGTAAGCTGTAGGAGTGAGGTAATTTATGAGATTTTGGAGAGTTTTTAGCTTGATTTTTCAGTAATATCTGTAGGAAGGTCAAGGACAAAAACTCTATACATGTAATTTTTAAAATTAAATGGTTTCTTAAAAAGGCAGATGGGTATGGTTGCTGTAAATCAGCTGACTAGCATATTGGCATGATGTGGGGTGTTGTTAAGGGCATATAAATAAATATACTGAAATCCATGCTTAAATTCTGACTGGATACTATAGTATATAGTATCATGACTGTATTATAGTTAAAACACTGCTCAGCAAGAAGCCATTTAAAATTTCTATCACTGTTTTTTTTTTGCTCATTTTACATAGAAGCTTCACACCTTCACTGTATAAGATATTGTGATCATTTTATGAACATTACATTATAGTAAATACAGAAGAAAATAAGTGGTCAAGTTGATACATTTTAAGCAGTTCATAAAGTAAGCATTACCAAGAGCAAAGTTAAAAGGCATATGACAAGTCTAAAAAAAATATTTTCAATGAGAAATGAACAATGTTTACTCCTTGGAATCAGAATTGAGGTGAAGAAGGAGAAAGAAATCTCTATTTCAAAATGTATCCTGCTGTATTGTTTCAATTTTCAGCATAAGCTTGTCTTACTCTTCTAATTTGAAAATATTAATAGGTAGTTTAAAGGAAAGTCAAGTAACAAAAATGTGTAATGGGATTTCCAAGGAGACAAGTTGCTTTTTGCTTTGAGAGACAGGAACACTTTTATGTAACAGGCAGCATTTGATCTGTGTTTTGCAGAGTGGGTAGAATTAGATAGTCAAATACATGACAAATGAAAGATCCTTCAGTAAGTGGAAATATCATGATGAACAAGGTTCATGAGATAGGCGGGTAAATGGCCTTTAGAAGAACTGGGTTGTGAGCAATAGAAGTAGTTCCAGTCCAATTAGAAGAGCCTGTTATAGAATCCAGACTTTGCAGGTGCTGACTTCCAGAGTATCAATTAGAAAACCATTTCAGTTGTCCAGGTGAGAGATGATGATGGTGTGGACTAGGATATAGCAGCACTTATGTTTCAAGGAATTCAGGATGTATATTTGCTGATGGACTGGGTGTGGGTTGTAAGAAAAGAGAGGAGTCAAGAATGACTCCAAATTATTTTTTCCAAAGCAACTGAATAAAGGTTGATGCTGTTTATTGAGAAGGAGGTTACTGAGGATGAAGTATCCTACCTGAGGGAAATCAAAAGGTTATTACTGAACACAAAGTTTGAAACACCTACTGTAGAGTCAAGTGGAGATACTGCATCGTCATTTGGATTTAAGCTGGAAATCTAAGAAGTTCAGAGCTGGAGGAAAAACTTGAGAATAATCAGCTTACATGTGGTAATGAAGACTTGAGAAGGGGTGGGTTCACCAAGGAAGAAAGGAGAATTTGCAGTCATTGAGGCTCCAGGGCCATGTGAAGGACACCTCAGAGAAAAGTCAAATTTGAGAAAACTGTTTAAAAGGAAAAAAAAGTCATAAGCAAATAGCAATTAAAATAGCCTAGTAGTATATGTGGCATGGGTGAGGAAAGATTAAATAACTGGACCAATGTCTTAAAACCAAGCCTCAAACGCAGATCTTTCTGATTTCAAATTTTGCATCCTTTTCATTATAGGCAATAGACTGATTACAACTTTACTGCAGACACAAGAGAGCAACCAGCCAGGAAAGAAAAGGTTTGGACCTAAGAAGGGAAGAATATAAAAGCTATACTAGGGTAGAAATTTAACTCATGATTCTAATGGCCTACAGCAAGAGACTTTAATGAATCCCTTAATGAAATGGGGCAGGTGGTTAAAGCGGAGAGTATCTGAGATACTGTAGATGAGTCTAAAGTAACTTCTACCCAGACTCTTTCTAGATCACTCCAGATTGTAATGAGTAGTCTCCATTCTGTTTTTGGAATCCCAAGAAACTCCTTTGGTGCATCATGCTAAAAGTAAAATTACTCAGTTGCTGAGGGATGCAGGCAATTTCGAATTATTTAATTTTTCTTATAACATATACAAGAATAAATATAAAAGGAAAAGAGTGTAAATGAAAATAAGTTAGCTAAAATTAGTTGCATATATAAAAACCACTCGTAGATGGATTAAACATTTAAATACCAAAACAGAGACTTCTAATTTCAGCCTGAACAAGTAGAGAGCTAAAAACAGAAAAACAAACACACGAAAAAAATCAGAACCTCTAATGCTCGCAACAAGAAAATCCTGATGGGGAGCTAATTGACAACTTTTCAAGAACTCATCTGATAACTGAGGTTGCAATGGCCATTATGAGGACAAATGTCCATTCCAAAACCTGGAAAGAGAAAGACACCTGAAGGGAGACTGAGGCACCAAGTATAGCAATAGCAACTCTTTAAAATGCAGAGGACAGAAAAAAAGACTGAAAAAATCTAAGGGGGGATTTTGACAGAGAGATTACTGATTATTCTTGCAAAGTCTCCTTCCAAATTACTTAGTAGCAAGAGGGAAAATAGTGACTATACAAAGACAGACAACACCTTGACTGGGTGATGGATATCATCTGCATCCAGATGTGGTGTGCTAAGAACACAGCATCTCTTATGTAATATTCTGAACTGAAATGCATAACCTGAATCTGACCATGAAAAAACATCCTGCAAACCCCCAAATGCAAAATATTCTATTCTACAAAATGCTCATGCCATGTTAGGCTAAGAATTAAAATTAAAATGTAACTATTCCTATAATTTTATTAAGTAATTATTTTTGTCTTCCAGATATCATAAGGTTAGAATTTAGTTCAATCACTGCTCACATTGGAAAAAAAATGTGGATTTATAAAGTCCAAATTCTTAAGTTTTATTGCATCAAAAAAATTTGTGATATTGTGTTGTAATGTAACAAGTCAAAGCAATTTAAATATATTATGGGAAAAAGATTAAATAAGGACTTTCTTATTTAGCAGAATCCCTTTAGTTCCATTGTATGTGTTGGTCAATTAACAATAGCATTTTCCCCTCAATATCATGTTTATTTTTTCAAATGTAGGATAAATGCAGTTGGGAAAGCTAGGGTTAAAAAATCCCATAGCAAATTCTCATTTCAACTAAAGAAAGGAAGATGGATATAGCACAAATCACTATGTACAATTTATGGAAGAGGTAAAGGTAATTTAATATTATTATGAAAAATACCTGTATAATGGAATCATTTGGGCTATTATAGCAGGTCTAGAAATGTAAAATAATGTGAAGAGAAAGTGACCTATTGTTGCAACCTTACATTACAGAGATATTACTATGTCCCAGCCAATGATTTTTGGTCTAGCTAAATTTTAATAATGAATTAAAGATAATATATTCATTAATCACAACAGATAAATAATCTTACAATTGATTTAAAAACTAAAATGCAACTACAAAGTAGATTTATTAAAAATAGGATGGATATTTCTATGTATTTCTATGAATTTCTATGTAATTCAGTGCCTTCCGATCTGAATTTCTAACTTCATTCTAACATGTTGGCTTTAGAGTCCTTAATAGGAGAGTTATATATCCAAAGTGCAATTACAAAGAAGCTATATTTCCTAAATTTCATTGTTGTTAATTTTTTTATAAAACAATCTTTAGAGAATTCAGATAGGTAATCTCATACACGTGTTCAAGTATGCAAGCAAATGTTTTTATGTACATATATGTATACAATATACTTGAAATGTACAGAGTATTTATCAATACCAGTGTTTAAAATGCCCTGAGACACACATCTAGTTTTCAGACGTTGAGGATATTTTACAATTGTTTCTTCTTTTGCCCATTGGTTGACAGACTTAAAAATATTGCTTTGCTATTTGAAATATGGCATAATTTACAGCAATCTAGGAGGAGAGTGGATTTGCCCTCTTCCAGATACAAGCGTGCATCAATAAAACAGCCTGAGCAGAATGGTTGGCATGCTCCTCCCTACCTGGGAGGCAAAGAAGATTCTAGAACTCCTCAGGAGGTCACCCAGAGGTCTGGCTTCTCATGCTGTTTTGAGAACTATTTCTCACAAAGAAAACCCAGAAGTGACAGTTTCTGAATTCAAAGAAAGGAATATATGCTGTTTGCCAACCAGGTATAGAAATTCACTTACTGTGCTATTTGCAGTTGGGTGACATTTGCAGTGGTAAGAAGTACTCATTTCCCTTGAAGAAGAACAGGAGTACCGAAAGGATGTCAAAATGGTGCCATTTCTTTTCTACCCATGCAGAACTTTGAGTGAATTATTTATTGCAACAGCATGGGGGTAATGCACCACATATTGCTCAGAAGAACATTATGAACTTGTTGAAATTTGATAAAAACACACCAGTTTCTCTCACCAAACTCTCAGCTGCAGACCAACTTTCCTGAGTCCCTTGAGTCCCTTTTTGGACTTCCTTCCCTGCTTTATTTCCCAAGCTTCTCTTAACCTGTAGAATAATCTCTCCCAACCCATTCATTTGCTCAATTCATTTCTTCCTTCACTCCTGTCCTCAAATCTTAACTGTTTCATAGAGTTTTTGACAGTAGAAAGCAAATAATATTTTTTGTTTCTATTTTAATGAATGTATATATATATTTATTTATTTATTTATGTATATATATTTAAACCATATTATGGTTCAAATGACAACCTGTTCCTCTGTGATTCTCTGCTAATCAACTTCTTTATCTTATTTGGATGAAAAATCTTCTGATGTGACTAATTTTGCCTTCTGCAGAGCATCTAATGATTTTGTTTCCTTCCAAACCTAGTAAAGAATCATGTTCATAGTTTTGAAAAGGATGGGATTGCTTTGTCAAGTCAGACAATAATGTTTAGCTCAGAGAGTCCATGGAGAGAAACTGAATTCATTAATACGCAAAGACTACCTCTAAAACAATAGAAATGTATAGCAGCCTTCAAACAGTAGTGGGGAATCAGCAGTCTGTTCATATTTATTTGATGACATCCACTTATACTTTTTTATAATAAAACTGACAATAAAAAAATCACACCATAAAAATCCCAAATATGATATTTTTCAAAAAAGTTTAAGAGAACAAATAATTTTTATCTATTACACCTTCTGTATCTACATCTTCACCTCCTGTGTGCTACTAAAAATATATAACATTTCTTTTCAGTTACAACTACCAAAGGTTCCCATCAGCAGGTCTAGCCTCAGCTTATTTCTTGTGCTAATATTAATCCCAGGATTTATTTCTTCAAAATTTATTTAACGGATTCCTATTATATGCCAGACACTGTATAAGGCACTAAAAATACAGTAGTGAACACATCTGCCTCTCCTGGAGCTTTCATTCTAATAAGAAGACTCATAAATAAATAAATAAATACATACATACATACATACATACATAAATAAGGAAAAAATATTTACATAAATACAAGTATTTATACAAGAGATGGAGGGAGTGATCAATGTATATTCTGTGAAAGAAATAAAACAGGCTATGTGAGAGACAGTGGCAAAGAGAATGGGATTAGCTACTTTAGCTGTGGGAATCGGGAAAGGACTTTATAGATTGCTTTGGCTTCCTTGTGGAGAATCGTGAACATGAATGGCCAGAAGAACTAACACGCCAGTGCAATGGTTTAAACAAGAGATGGCATGAGCAGGGTATCAGGAGTGGCAGTGAGAATTAGTCAGTATCTAGACATATGTCTATCAAAGAGCTAACAGGATTTGCTGACTGGTCTTACAGGGAGAGAGAGAAGTCAAGGAAAATGCCAACTTTTTTTTCCAGAGCAACTCTGGTAGAACAGGATAGAGAAGACTGTGAGAGGAGGAAATTGGGAGGCTAGGCATGTAAATTAAGACCTCCTATTGGACATTCAAGGCTTGAGATGCCAAATAAAGAAGAGGATAGATCTGAGATACATGTAAGAGTTGGTAATTACTTAAATGGATGAACTGAGGGCAAGGAGGAGGTGAAGATAACACCCAGATCTCTGCCTTAGTGAGCTGGGTGAAAAAAGGTGCCATTTATCAAACTGAAGACAACAACTGGGAAAAGAGGTTTGGGCCAAGGGAAAATGGGACAAGCTCTGTTTTGACTATAAAGGGGTTCAAGATATGTGTGATTCTCAGAAGTTCATAGGTCAGGAAGGTATGGATCTGAAGCCATGGAGGGTGTCAAGGCTGGAAACAACAGATTTGGATGCCAGTAACATGTAGATGGTAACTGCAATCATGACAGTGGATGAGAGCTGCCAGTCACTACCTTATATCCCTTCTAGCCCTTACAGCTGTATTCCCTGGAAAATATTAGTAGACTAATATTTTCCATTTCCTAACCTTCCACTTGCTCCTTAACCTACCATATGAATCATCTCACCCCTGAATTAGGTCATAACTTCTTCACTACCTCTTCCCACAGAACCATTTTCCTATCTGTCTTGGTGTTCCCCTCATTTTGCCTCTAGATGTCTTTAAATGCTCATCACTGTGTTTATTTGAAGAAGTTCTGTTTGCTCTACTAGAGCAAAGGCTCAGTTAGGACAGAGAAGTCAAATGCTTTTGCTTACTACTGAATCCTGCGCACCTGTTCTAATGCTTGGTACGTAGTATGTGTGCATCAAACATCTGTTGAATAAATGAAGGAACTCTGAAGGAAGTGTTTTAAAAAAGGAAAGGGTAGTATTTTTTCAACATGAATAAGTTTTCTGGAATTTTGGAGTAATCCATAAAATGGTCATTATAGGAGGAAATTAGTTTTTGAGAATGAGATGTTAACACTGATTCAGAAATTCACGCGGTAGCTTCAGCCTCCTCTAATGTAAGAACTGGCACAAGTTCTATAAGATCCATAAAAGCCAGCTGAAACAGCATCAAAGCATTCAACAAAATCTGGCTTAACTACATCTTTCCTGACCCTCTAGGTCAGGTTTCCTTGGTTTAACGCTCCCCCTAATCCTTTACCTTAGATATGTTTATGTTATTTTTGCTACCACCTTTTACGTCTTGAAGACCACATCCCTGGCCTTAGAGTCTCATCCAGATGACTTATATGGGCTTCAAGAGCAAGAAGATGAAAAGAAAGTTTCTGTTATTTTATAATATTTAAAGGGCTTCTGCATAGGCCTTTCCCTGCAGAGCTACATGAGTAAATGCCATGGAGTACACTGGAGTAACAGTTATGAAATCTCCTAGTTTATGTCTGGACCTCAAGAGGTGCTCCATGAACAGTTCTTGAACCCAGATCTAATGAATCATACAATACACTCCTTGGGCATGGAATGAACCAAACACTTTATCATATAAAGGATCCATGTAAACCTCCAAGGAGTAAAATATACTAATTATTGAGTGCATACCATATTGTAAGTACTTTATTTTGTCCTCAGAAATTTTCCACTAAATAGGTACTCTTATCATTCCCATTTTTACAGGTTAAAATAAAAGTTTAAAGTAGTTAAAACCTCACCCAAATAGTACACAGAGTTTGCAAGTGAAAATCAAACCCAGTGCTCCTAACCACTACATTGCAACCCCACTCAAGAGAAGAAGATGGAGAGAGAAGGAGCAGACTTCTTGAAACCATGGCTTTACTTTCAGAACAGGCAGAGTAATATAATTAAATGGCACTGAATTTAGAGTTAGAAAAAAAAGGGGGTTTTTTGAGTCTTCACTCTAATCTTCATCAGCTTTGAATTAATCACTTAGGCTTGGAAGGTTACTTTCCTCAAATGTAAAGTCTGACTAACAGTGTCCTTATTTCAAGATAGTATTGTAGATCACCACACGGCCTAATTACATCACATAACACCTGTGACATCACCAAATCTTCACTCACTACTTTTTGAATGGCAAAAGCATGATTTAAGGAGAAAATGCAATTAAATGTTATATAGGTGTATATGCATGCATACACATATGTGTGTGTATATATGTATATGTGCGTGGGTTAGTATATATTTAGTAGAAAATGTTATTTTAAATTCAAACAACATTTTTAGATATGGTACACTTCTCTCCTTGCCCAAAGAGAGAGCAGAATTCCCCAGGCATTTGACCATCTGTGAATTTTAAACCTTCTGCAACACACTTCACAAGTCCGGTCTTTTTTGTCCCCAAAGCCCACTCTCTCTGGCTGAAGTGGGCAGGCAGGCGGCACGCACAGCACTGCAGAGCGGAAGACTCAATGTGGCTACAGGAAAGCAGCCTGCAAAAACACTTTGGGAAAAAGCATTAAGTCCAATCCTGAAAATTAATGTTAAGTTCAGATGTTCAGATTTGAGTAGGGAAGGCTCTGGCCTACTTCAGACAGGATCCAGTTATCTCACTTAATAACACAGTTGTAAATCTGAATAAAATTAAAAAGAGATCAAACCCTGTAGACAAAAGCTTTGGCTAAATGCCCTCTCTTGTGATCTGAATACCAACTACTGTGTTGTATAGTCATTTATAAAGGAGCTTGGAGGTAGGCAATAGTGGGGGGAAAGGGTCATTAATTTCAGCCCACCCAGAAAGGTGTTAACTATGCCCCATCCTTCTGGCTAGATGATAATTAAGCTGCCTCTTTTGTCCCTCCCCAGAGGAGGCATATATACTGTATTACTCTACAACACAGTTAGTGCAGTGCCATTGCACTGAATCAAATCTTGTTTATCCTAAGGACAGGGCAGGCTCGACCAGCTAGGGGTTTTATTTTTAATTGGGGTTCACAGCACAGTGAACACCCTCTTAGCTGAAAATTCTGGATGGCTCTGGGGCATGTTTGGTTAACTCCCTCCCCGCCAGTGACCACCATCACTCTCAGGGATTGCTGAATATCATCTCTAAGTACATTTCTTCTCACAAAAGATCTAACGCGCTTCTCATGTGATAGGAATTCTCTCCAGTCCTTCTGAAGAGCTTGCAATACCTGCAGGAGGCTATTTGATTAGTCTTTTATGTATTACTTTTATGCTTTTGAATCATAAATCAATTGTTAGAAACTAAGACTCTGCTAAATATTTTCACATTCATTTTTCACACTAAGGTCCTGAGGCCTGGAGATGCTTAAACCAGACCTGTCCAATGTAAGAGGCAAGTTAATCGGAAAGCAAAAGTAGCTTCTTCCCATGCATGGGACTGGGCAAATATGATCTCCGCCCTGCTGACCAGCAGGCAGGTATTTTTGGTGAATGGAGAAAATGTCCATGGATTTCGTTGAATGTTGGCTGAAGCATAGTCTGGCTTTTGGTAGTTGCCAGGTGGGTATCCTTTGGAGCTAACGGATGCTATTTCCTTTGATCCTGAGAACAATGAAATGTAGGAGCAAAGCTTGAGAAGCACCACGGTTAGGAAGTCCCTGCTTTGTATTAATCCAGGATGTTGTCTGGTACATCCTGGGCCTCAGTGGCCTGAGTGGCTCATAGGCAATGTACCAGAATGGGAAGATCATGGGCTTTGAAATCAGATCTGATTCAACTAATCCCTCTGAGAATCAGTTTCATCCTGTGATAAAAATATAGGTAAAATATAAATTTTATCAGCTTGCAGTAATGACTTAAATAAAAAATGAATGGAGAATTCCTGGTAACTATCAGGCACTTAGTTCATATTGCCATTTTTTTGTAATCCTCTTTTCCACACATGAAAGTCTACATCTTACCACTTACCTGCCTACAAGTATCTTGAAGGCATGGAGATGACAGATTCATCCCTGATGCCTCCAACAAGGAGCTGGATGGATGGTTATTGAATTAGTACTAGCATTCTAAGTGTTGTCTAAATAGTGTTGGGAACAAGAAATGGCCAGAAAGCATCATACACTTTGAATAATAATCCAAGCCCAAGGTGGGGGCGGTCATTTGTTATTGAAACAGCATATGAGGAATCTGCTTTTAGAGGGTTAAGTAATCTGGAAGAGACATGAGGATTGTTTATCATGGCGGAAACAGGCAATGGGCTGGGACAGACAACGGAGGGAATCCAAGCATTTAAGTGGGACCAAAATAAATGCGTAGCTGTTCTCCAGAGGGAAAAAGTAGAGAAGAATTTTGGAAGGAGGTGTGATTTTGGAGGCTAATGAAAAATCAAATGGTGCTCACATGAGCCCTGGTGGGAGGTGTGCGGCTTAAATACAAGCGATGCTATGTTCTGCATCTCTGAGAGGTGATGTGAGTACTCGAAGAAATGTAGATTGACTGGCAGCCAATTCAATCCATCAACATTTCAAACTAGGTTCAGCAATAGTGTTCCTTGTAAATAGTTTGGACGTACCTCAGCAGGGAGGTCAGGAGGACGAAAGTGGTTGGACTCTAGAAACTCAGCCCCC